>NC_056747.1:1107725865-1107798365 GCF_019279795.1 Protopterus annectens
CTGTAGAGGCTCCACCTTTGTGGAGTGGGACCACTGTTGCTGTACGCCATTCTGTGGGCAACAGTGGAACATACAGGCAGTAATATAGCTTGCAGCCTTATATATAAATATATATATATTTTTTTTCAGAATATAAACTACACTGAAACTCCTTTGAAAGAATTTCAAGGATGCATCAGATGTCTTAAATCTGTTTAATATTTAATATCATGCAATGACTGGCCAGTAACATTCAGAAATGAGCATGCTGATTGGACAGCCCCATATCGAGCATATACCGATGGAAAAAAGTCCGGTCACCCAGACTTCCGTTTATTAATATATGCTATGGAAATTCTACTTTTTTTTTTTTTTTTAAAGAAACATAAAAAACAGAGACTTCAAAAGAAGGCGACAGACGGGAAACTGAACAATACAAAGATAATCAGGTATGTTATGCAAAACTAGAGAAATGTACCTGGTTATCTTTATGTTTTCTCTGTCCCTTCTTTCCATTATGCTGGAAGTCTCCCAATTTCATATTTGTTTTAATTAAAAATAAACAAAAAAGTAACTGAGATCTTCTTTTTTCCATTGCTTCCTTTACATGGCACCGATGTACTGTGTAAGTGTGAGAACGTAAGTCCCATACACATGCGCAGTACATCAAGAAAGCCCCAGGATCCTGGGGAAAAACACGGAAGAGCAGCATGGTGCCATTATACAAGGACATTACTTAGGAAAAGTAAGTAACTTTTTTCTTAAATAATGTCATTGTAAAATTGCAATAACCCGAGGCTGGCTGTGGGTAATGGTGCCCTTGTGACTAAACCACACCGACTGTGGATAGATCCATCAGTACCCACACCCAGCCATGGGTTATTGCTATAATGCATTCAACCATTCTAAGAACACTGTGAAGTCACTGACGAACGTGTCATGCTGCCAAACTGTATTAAGTGCAGCATGTCCCCAGATGTTCTCACAGTGCTCTACAAACAGCAGCTGTGTAGCATTCATGAAGTACATATTCAGAAAGTGACATCTTTATAGGGTTTCATCTGTATATGATCTTGATTTACAACTTTTTGTTCAAGATTATGGTCAATGACCAAAGTTTTGTTTTTTCCTTTTTTTAATACCAGCTTTCTTTACATCAGTTGATACACACACACACACACACACACACACACACACACACACACACACATATATATATATATATATATATATATATATATATATATATATATATACACATATCTATACTAGATAGTGATAGAACCTCTTGGTAGTACTTGGGATGAGACCTGTACTCCTATACATATCCAGAATCATGGACTGACTATATAGGTTCATAGGTTCATAGATTAGTACTAGGCTAATTGCCCTTGTGGGCCATTTTAAGCCTAGCCAATTATCCCTTGTGAGACTCTAACCCTGCACCTTGTGTTTGTAAGGCAAACACCTTAACCATTAGGCCACCCACCCTCCCTCAAGTGCTTTGGAGAGAAGAAGGTATATTGCTTCAGCTGCCTTACCTCTCCAGAGATGAGTACAGATGAATTATATTTTATTTATTTATTTTACATTTGTTTACCAGGAATGTCCAACTGGGCCAGTGGCCCATTTTCAGTGGAGGCCCAAGGAGAAAAGCTCCATAGAACAAAATTTACAGAAATTAAATAATGTTTAACAATAGTCAAAAATAGAAACATTTTTAACAAGAATTTATGTGAAAAAGGAATATATAACAGATTACATAATACACAGTGTACAATTCAGAATACATAATGCATAGAATACAATTCAAGTATAAGAGATTAATAAAACTTGAAAAAGAAATAGTAACATGAAATATAGTCATAAGGAAAGAGAAAGCAAGGCATCATCAGTTCACCCCCGATATGTGGCATACATGATCACAAAGGGTTTCTCATCCAGATCCAAGGAGGTGATTGTGCCCCTTTACTCCTCACTCATTAGGCCCATAATAGAGTACAATGCCCCATTTGCGATGTACCTCACTAGACACCTGCAACAACTAGAAAGACCACAGAAGTACCTCACTAAGAGGATTAAGGGCCTTAAACAATTACCCTATGAAGCACGACTAAAAAAGCTCCAGCTCTTCTCAGTCGCTTACCGTCTGCTCAGAGGTGACCTATGCCTGATCTATAGGGCCATGTCAGACCCTGAACTAATGGACATGCTTCACCTCAAAAAAAACCAGATCCCTCAGAACCACTCGTTCTAGTGACTTGAACCTATGTACAACAATAAACAGGACATGCTGGAGGGATAGATTCCTGCCCCAGCGACTCCCCTCACTCTGGAATAGAATCCCAATTCATATTCAACAGAGCCCCTCTCTATCCCTCTTCACGAGAAATCTTGATGAGTGGATGGGTAATCATAAGTTCTACTCTGGGATCACTTCAGGAGCCCTGTTGACAGAGGCCCAGGTTACTAATCTAATGGGGAGGCGAAAGCCATCACTCTGTGGCTAGGCTTATAAATGCCCATGGGCAGATAGCCTAGTACTTACCTACGAACCTATGTGGGGAACAGTGCCCCCCCACTCCCCCAACTAAATATACCAACTACGAGATTGCTCTACAGTGGGGAAAGTGGCAACATCTGCATAACGGCCAAGGAAATTCTTTCCCAGCATTAAATCCGTCATTCGTGTTTTTTGCTTTTGCTATTATCAGATTGATGTTTGGGTATTCACTAGCCTAAACGTTCAATCAGTTAATAGGAACCCTACTGTTGTTATGACACCCCCAACTCCTTGTACAAAATGGGAAGGGGGGGTGATGCTGATGTTGAGTCATTAGTATGCAAAACCCAAATTTATTAAAGCCCCACCAAGCAATAGCTAGATTTAACACAATAAGCAACATTTACAGAATTAGGCTAAGACAGTATAGCTTGATTGACACATACTTGCTAAATTGACAACACTGTAGCAAAATATATGGTATGTTCAATGATACAGGGTAGTGATCTGTTATCATTGGCTTAAGAAGGTGTTGTTCTAGCATAAAGAGTAGCTTTCATAGCTGCATTGTAATAGTTCCATTACATACAGAAAGAAAGATAAGTAAAGATTTTTCATTTTTTTAATCTGTTTTTAAGTTTTTTTGAACAGTCTGTATGTGCTTTATGTAAGGTCTTTGTTAGTAATTCTAGTACATAGTTGTACTGTGTTTTGCTATTTAAGTGGACTAACTGCTGGTATTAAAACCTAGTTTCACTCTAATGTAATGAATTTATGTCAGGTTAGTTCAGGACTAGTGTTTGCATTAAGGCATTTCCAGGCCAGTCAACTCAGTTAAGGGTCTAATAGTTTTTCCATCCCACCCACCATGATTGAGTTGTGATAATTCTTAAATTAAGATTACATTAAGATTTTTAGATCACTGTTGCAGTATTCCAAACTGTCGGCGATATCTCTGCAAATAACCTGGAAATCTGGCCAGGATAGAAAATCTATAGCCTTCCATAGAGCTATACACTTAACATATGACCTAAGGCCGTGGCCACAAGGTGCATAAGCAGTCATATGAGAGTAAATCCTAGACTATCTTGCCACAAGTCCTGACACAGGTCTTACACCTGTCGGTCTGTTCTACATATAGTTGTTGGTACTGTTGTCTTTCACTGGTTCAGAGAAATGATCCATTGTGGAACCTTCCTTGATTTTTCTCAAGTATATTGCTGTTTATTGCTATTAGATGTCAGCTAGGAGGGGAAAGTGTGATTGCAGCAGGCAGATTCCCCACAAGGATCTCCACTCCCGGTGCCTTTTCTCTTTCAGTGCAGAGCCCGACTACAAAAATTATATGATCTGTCAATCCTTTGTTTCAAAGACCTTAAGAACATGGCTTTCATCTGTTAATTCCTACTTGTAAACCCATTGCCTTTAATGCCCTGCCCAAGTAAATATGGCAGTCCCTTTGACCCCTAACAGCCTGCCCATTCAAAAGAAAAAAAACATTTAAGAGGCCTAGGTCTGATATCACAACTGCCCAATCAGACTTGGATGTACCCAGAGAAGTCTTGGAACCCATGGTACAAAGAGTCCCACTACTATGACCCCACCTAAGGCTAGTACGGCATTGGGAATTCACACATCTAAAACTATAAAGGTACAGGTAATGGTGAAAAGGGGGACCCCAAATAATACAAATTCCAGAGTAGGATGTGTGAGATGAGAAACTGGAGCTGTAGGTATTCCAAAGCAAACATTTATTATAAAACAGAAGCGCTTTTGTCCCGTTTTAGAAATGGAATTCTTTAGAAAAGTTAGGAAACCCAGTTTCAAAGCAGACTATTGCTAACTGGATTTCTAAATCCATTTCCTTTTGTGTCACTCTACATGGAAAATCCTTATCCTCTCCAGAAAAGGCTCATTCTACTAGAGCAATGGTATCATCAGGAGTGTTTTACAAGGCGACTGACTCTAGAACAATTTTTGAAGAAGTTTCTTGGTCTTCTGTGTATAATTTTATCAAACATTACAGAGTGTTTGTCTTTCCTAGATCTGGTCACCAGGTCATTCCTGTCTGGATTACTAGACAGTTCTCCAATCTCACTTCCATCCACCTATCAAAGCTTTGGGTATCCCCTAACAGTTTGGAATACTGCAACAATGATCGAAGGAAGGACATAGTACAGGTGTGTAAGAACTTAACATAACAGTAGATGTACTGATATCTCCTGCAGTATTCCTTCTCTCCCACCCCTCTCCCCTTCAGATGCTTTTCCTTTTTTTTTTGCCTCATGGACTGTGGGAGAAACACCATCTTCCTGCCTCTTCTGTCTTAGTTGACCAGTATATTTTGTCTCTCAGGCCTCTTCAGGCTTACTAGCTTGGAGATATTCTGAGGATTTATGCTCATACATCCATCTTACATCAGCAGGAATAGGTCATACATCAGATGTATGACTCTATGGAAGGTTTTAGTTTTGGTACTCCAGAGGTTTGTCTAGGTTATTTGGTGAGATAACCCTGACAGTTCTGAATACTGCAACAGTAATCAGTAAATTGTCTACTGTTATGGTAAATTCTTACAAAACTGTACATTCTTAAACCCAATGTATCTGCTGTTGCCCCACACTTATGATAATTTGACAACACTATTCCCTCTCTCTCCCTATTTATTGGCTGTTGGCAATAAGCTCAAAAGTATCATTTTGCAAAGTCTCTTCCCTTAAGATATTCAACAGGCTGAGAAAACTTTGATAATTTTTTTTACTATTGAGTCTGCTGATATTGCTTGCACTGATGTTTGAATTAAATTATTGTGGTTTTACTATAATTACTTGACTGATTCCTTCTGGTGGCAGAATATGGCTTCCAGGTAAGTTATTTTGTATTGTACCGTAAATATTTAATAGCAAGTCTACCCAAACATTATTATAAACAAACTGAACTCAAAGCAATTATACTTCTCCTGCCCCCCCCCCCGAGTCATTCCTGATGAAACCAAAGACCAGCATTTCCCCACAACTTCTGCAGCTAGCCTGCTTAAGATGGGTATCTTGAGACAGTGTTAAGAATTGTCTCATGCTGTCTGACAATTACCTATTACTCAAACAGCAAAACACAGTGTATCAGAGATGTACATAGATAATGTCCTTGGAAGCAAAAATCTCATACACAGTAAATGCAGACACCAAAATCATCAGCGGTATTCCATACATCACACTTCACCAAGGCCATCACAATACACATAATTCATCATAAGCTGCAATTCTAAAGATAAACTTGCCTAAACCTCAAATGCTTCCAAAATGTAACAAAGGCACAAAGTGCACTTAGCAAGTCAAACCTACCTCCTCATATAGTACAAAGAGTCCCAAAGTCACAGATGCTGAGCCCATGAGACAGGCATCAACCCAACCAAACATTCTTTTTTTTTCTCAAAAACTTTTTATTTTTCAAATACAGTTGAATAAATTCCATATTATACCATGACCCCCCCCCCCATTAATATTCCAAAATGTGCACGCTGATTGGTCAGCATGCACGTTGTAAATCGACTTATACTAATGGAAAAAGGTCCGGTTGCTCAGACTTTTTCCATTAGTATAAGTCTTTTTTTAAAACACTGTCTCGCTATGTTAAAGGAGTTTAACATAGCGAGACAGGTTTAAAAAAAGCAACAGAGATCTCCGTTGCTTTTTTTAAAGTTGTCTCGCTATGTTAAACTCCTTTAACATAGCGAGACAGTGTGTAAAAAGCAATGGAGATCTTGCTTTCAACGTTGCTTTTTTCAAAACTGTCTCACTATGTTAAATGGGTTTAACATAGCAAGACAGCTTTAAAATAAGCAATGGAGATTCTCATAGTGAAACAGTAAAAAGCAATGGAGATCTTGCTTTCTCCGTTACTTTTACCCACAGCTCTGATGTACTGCGTAGGCATACGCATGCGCAGTACATCAGAACTGCCGCAGAATACCAGACAGCTGTGGAAGGGCAGTAAGGAGGCATTATACAATGCCATTATTTAAGAAAAGTAATTATTTTTTTTCTTAAATAATGTCATTGTATAATAGCAATAACTCATTTTGGTGTGGGTAATGCTGGATTTACCCACGGTTGGCTTTGTTTGGCCACTCGGGCTTCGCCCTTGTGACCAAACCACGCCAACCGTGGGTAAATCCAGCATTACCCACACCCAGGCATGGGTTATTGCTATAGTATTTGTATATAACATCTTAATAATTATGCACACTATTTACATCAACCTGACACTATAACAGAGCTCAATATATACAACTACATTATATGTATAACAATCCAGTTATCAGAGTGTATCTGTTCGGTTATTGTAAAGTGTCAATCAATGATAAGACTTTTTTCCATGGATTGTTAATAAATGGCTTAGGATGAAGCCTTAATTTCTTAATTTTATATTTCCAACAATGCTGTGGTCTTCAGTAGGCTGCAGAAGTCTTCCAAAGTTGGTATTGTGTTTGTATTCCATCTTCTTGTTATACACTTCCTTGAAATTGCAAGTATAGTCCATACTAGATACATGTTTGACCTATTCAAATGAGGACCTTCGTACACATTTAATAATACTAGAGCTTTAGATAAGTTAAACGATTCATTAAATAAAGCTTGTAAAACTAATAATAAAATAATATAGAGCACCACAAAAATGCAAAAGTACTTGCACAACTCCAAAAATGTCATACAAGTAAAATGTTATAAAACTGAAGTGCAAGTACTACCTATGCAGTTCCAATAATAAAATGTCCCAGGAAGCAAGGTACTCAGTGCTCCGTAATTCAACCAGCAAAATTCATATGGTATAATCCTCGTCTCTTCAGACCAAAAAGGCAAAATAAATCCAATTACATGTAGTAATGCTGTCCAAAAGAAGAAAAACCAAACTGTGGACCACAGTTTATTGCACAAAGAACAAGGCAGGTGAGCGCTTTCGCTTATCAGCTATTTCAAACCATTTGAAATAGCTGATAAGCGAAAGCGCTCACCTGCCTTGTTCTTTGTGCAATAAAATTGAAAGCAACAAACAAATCCTTTCTGTTCCCAGGAATTAATTATTTCTCTGTATATTTTATGTGGATAACTCTTTGTAACTATGAATGGTGTTAAAAGATCAAACCAAATTTTTAAATCTATATTTGCATTAATAATTTTCCTAAATGAGTCAATGTAATAATAAGGCATACGAGTTTTAGTGTGTTTAGTTATGTTATATTGCATACTAATACATAATATGTGCCATGGAAAGTTGTTTTTATCTGTTATTTAATTTTTTTGTAAATCAAATTCATTTATTGATATTACAGTTAGTAATTATTTCCAGTTTGCAGAATAATTTGGACTTAACCAGTCTAAGATTGTTTTAGATATTGATACTTTTATATATGTTTCTCTATCAGGAAAGTTTAATCCTCCCTGTTTCCATGGTCTGATATGATGTATTAAAGCTATTCTGTTTCTTTTGGGAAACCATAACAATGTTATTAGGCATGAGTTTATTTATATGAGTATATTCCTTTCCGGTAACAGTTGTATTGCCAAAGCTATATATAGAATCTTGGGTAGTGAAACCATTTTTATTAACTGCAGTATATCTTCAAATGTTAATATTATTTTGTTCCACTTTTCCACAGAGATTTTAATTGTATTGATATTATTGTCGTTTTTTGAGACTAATTTATTATTATCCTTGCATAACTCAATTCCTAGATATTTTAAGGTAGATTATTGTTTCCCTATAATGTTATTCCCCTTCTTCAATTATTTTCCAACTAAACATTCTTGTTATAGATGACTCCTTTGTAAAACATAAAAATGTATCTCTTACTAGATTGAGTAAAGAAAAAGTGACAGTTAGTTGCCTGTCTGGTGCCAGGATCCATCAGATCCTACACACACTCATGTCCTTGAACAAGTACCAGTATGACTGTCATAGCTCATGTTAGTGTCAGTGACTCAGACTATATGAAGAAAGACATGATGGAGCTCTTAGACTATGTGTTCCAGGCAGGTATGAGCCTAGAACTGAGCAGGATTTTACCTTTTCTAAGGATGATGCTGCAGTATTAGCAAAAGTATTAGCAAAAATAAGTGAATTCAATATTAGCAAAAATAAATGACTTCAATAATAGGCTTAGTTTTTGGTGTCATTGGAAAAGGGGTCCAATACTTAATGGTCGGGGAGGATATGATTGACAGAACATGCTATTTTGCCAGGCATGGCTTGCATCTGTCCACTCTAAGGTTTGGATTACTGGAAAAAACATTGTCTAGTATTTTTAGGCAATGCCAACCCAATAAACCCACCAACATAACAAAACAAGCAGAGGAAAATATGAAGGTGTTACTGATCAATGTTAGGAGCTTAAACAAGAAACCTCACTCCCTACAAGACCTTCTAACTCAGGAGGACATTAACATATGTACAGTGACTGAGACATGGTTTAAAACAGCAGAAACACTTTGGCTGTGCGGGATTATAATGCCTTCCACGTGTATGGACCAGCTAACTGTGCAGGAGGCTGATAAATTAAGCTTTAACTTTACCCCTCTCTCCCCTCTTTATTTCCAATAATATGTACCTGAAACTGGCTCACCATCAGCTATCACAAAAAAAAGTCCTAAAAGCACTATCAGAAGCTAAAAATGCTGCATCAGTGGGTCCTGAAATATCACTGGATGTCTCTTAAATAGCATGAAGAATGATTCAACCCCCCCCTAACAAAACTATTCATCTTCAACCTCCAAACAGGTTTTATGCCAAGTTAATGGAGAACAGCTACAGTCATTTCCCTGCATAAGGGAGAACTTTCTATAGGTCCAGGCAGTTACTTATAAAAGTAATCAGTTACCATTACTAGTTACTTTTAAGTGAAAGTAATATGTTACTTTTACTTATTACTTTTCTAAAAAAGTAATATATTACTATCACTAGTTAGTAACTAAAGTAATAAAGTAACATGTTACTGTTGAGTTAGTTTTACATAAGTATAATTTATCAATTTTCATATTCAGATTTACTCACATAGTACTTCTGTGTGAGGAATAAATGCTTACTGCACATGAATACAAGTGTATTAAAGTTATATACACAGTGTTACAATAATGATGAATAGCATTTTACAGTTTACAAAGTTCCACGGACTAGTCTTTATAGTCAGAGTCACAATTTAATATTTAAACCAAAGTACGCACAGCCAGCAACACAAGACCCATAACAAGTTGCAACTCATCAAATTTTCAACAATGTATATTAAGCTAATCTGCTAAAACTAATGCTGAGGATGCAAAACAATGCTTACAAAAAATGTCATATAGGTCTAACAAGACTGTTAACACAAAATCAACCAAAATATCACTTTATATAACTATTCACAATTACTACACAATGACTACGAATTTATGTTGGCTCAAAGAAGGAGCAACTTTTTAAAGTGTTTGTCCATGAGTCTATTTCTTCTTGCAGTCAACACTTGTCCACCAAGACTGAACAGGCGTTCAACAGGTGCACTAGCTGGCAGAGCTGTATTAGTGTTCAGAAATATCTTCTTGACTATTGGGTAACTGTTGACAAAGTATATTTGTCTGGAAGGGTCAGCCAGATACATATCCATCTGAGAAGATATGCTGACGTTGGCTGGTGTTGACTCTTTGAAGCCGAAGAAGCTGTCTTCGGCAGTTAATGAAGAAGCTTCAGATGACCCATGTGCAGGTTCATCCAGTTTCTGCATGGCATCAAGGAGCAGAGCCTTGCTTCTGAGTTTCTGCTGTTCTCTGTCCATCCATTGCAAATGGAACTATGGATGCACTATGCTAGCCAGAATGAGCTCTTCACATTCCAGAAGGTGATTGAACCGAGCCTCAATGCCTTTAAGAAGAGCATCAACTAGTGGTACAACAAGCTTCACAGACTGCCTGACTTTGGATACCTTGTTTTTCAGGCACGTAATGGTGGGGATCAGGATTCCCATGAAACTTTTCAGCCCTGACTGCAGGATGTTCAGAGCCATTGCCATGGGCTGTATTGCATGCACAAACTCAGCAACAAAGGTAATTTCTGCAGGCCTAAAGATGGAAATTCCAGTTTGTTTACATATCTTATTCAGCAAGCCTTCACCCTGAGCTGTAATGAGGTGAATTATCTCCATCGTGTAGAAAGTTTAATTCCATCGTGTCGCATTGGGAATAATCAATGCCAAATCACACTTATTTCAAGCCACCTCAGCAGCTTGGGTGCTGTGACTAGCCTTGTTCCAAGCAGCATAGCATTTGGCAATGGTGCTTCACATGATCTTTGTATACTGTGCATCATTAGAAGCATATTCAGCATCTTGCACGACAACTAGATTCAATGTGTGTGCTGCACATCTCAGATGGGGAGGCGGTGAATAGTGTTCTTGCTTTGCCCTGACTGACTCAGCATGGCTGTCACACTGTTGTAATCACTTCACCATCATCATCCTCATCTTGGGACAGAATGCTTGTAGTCTCAGTTCTCTCACATTCCGAGAAGATGCACCTTTTGGTCTATCTTGTACTTAATGGGAATGCTCTCAAGAGTTGATGCTATGAGATCATATGTATGTCTTCCCTGTAATCTGCAGCATGCCAAAGCAGCTGACTTTCTTTGAAGCATGTCACTGTCAATCCAGTAGGTGGTGACACCAAAGAAACTACAATTCCGATGGGTCCAAATGTCAGCCGTAGTGTGCTGCATACTATCAACATTCATGCTGGAAGAAGCTGCAAGCATGTTCTTATCATTTGTAAGCATATTTGTGTACTTTTCTATAAGATCATATATCTGCCAAATCTCTGTGGTCTTGCTTAAAGTTAAATTACTGTCTCAAAGCAAAATCTTTCTCATTGCATCACTGTTAACACCACACACAAGCTTGTCTTTTATCAACTCATCTCTCAAATCATCAGATCTGCATGTTTTTGACTTGTTTCTCAAGTCAGTTTTATATGCTGCAAAAGTTTCACCAGGCCTTTGATCTCTTCTGTAAAATAATGCCTTTCAACTGTAATATTCGTTTGAGGGATGAACATTTCTCTAAATTTACATTTTAAACACTCAGAGTCTTCCCGCATTTCAGTCTTTACCACAATATGGCAGTCTTCCCCCTTCTCTGCATAAACATCAGGTGCATACACAAATGAATCTTCTCTCTCAATGGCTTCTGACCCAGCTAAATTGAGCAAAATAAATGCTTTTGTATGTGCGTCTTTATCAGAAAAAGCAGCCTGTATGAAAATATTATATTCTTGCTTCCAGTTTTCAGCAATACTATTATCATACACAAGTGGATCAGGTCTGTGAAATCCCTCTGCCATGCCAAATAAGTGTCAAACACACACCAGGTACTTGTTATTATATTCAGCTATACAACAGGCTCTTTGAAATAACTGTACCCTTTGAAAAGACTGTACTGTAATACTGCACACACTGCCAACACTTTGCACACTTTAGATACTTTGAATAACTTTAGTTAATGCGAAAATAATACATTGTGAAAAAATCCAGTTGTTTTCTCTTTGTTGAACATTTTATATGATTCGGATATTGTTTCAAATGTTTTTGTAATTATTTCAAGTACTTTTTTCAATATATTGCGATTTTGAACATTTTGTTTATTCAGTAATTGGTTTGGAATGCTTTGCTTTATATTCATTGAGGGAAAAATCATTTAAATGAGTTTAAGAACCTGGAAATATTTTCTGACCTGTTTACAAGTTGTTTGCGAGTCATTTGATCCACTCTTGTATATTCCTCTATTTCTGACTGTGCGCCTCATGGTTTTAAAAAGTTTTGACTTTGGATCCTATTCTGACAACATGTCACTTGTCTTGTGTATTCAAATAAGATGACGAGGCTTGAGTGTTCATTTAAGATATTTATTACACACAAACACATCAGGATGGATGACTAGAACATAAAACTGAACTAGCTAACTGACTGGCTGCTACACACATACGTGCTTTCAGTCCAGCTGCTTACACAAAATGGCACTCTGCTTTGCACGTGCTCAGTAGTTTTTATGCATGTGCCCATGAACTACAGTTCATAGGTTCATAGGTTGGTACTAGGCTATCAGCCCTAGGGCCTATACAAGCCTAGCCATAACAATTCCCTGGCTATTTCTTCCCACATTATTTACTTTCCTGGACCCCTGTCTAGCAGGGCGACTGACGTGATCCCTGGGGTGAATTTCCTTTCTCCCATCCAATCGTCAAGGTTCCTCTTGAAGAGGTCCAAAGAGGCACTCTGCCTGACATGTATGGGCAATCTATTCCAGAGTCTGGGGAGTCTCTGGGTCAGGAACCTATCCCTCCAACATGTTTTGTTTATTGTGATGACAAGGTTTAGATCCCTGGAGCGTGTAGCTCTGAGGGATTGGGATTTCTTTAAGTGTAGCATGTCCAACAGCTCTGGGTTTGACATGGCCTTGTATGTTAAGCAGAGATCGCCTCTGAGTAGACGATATGCGACAGAGTATAGCTGGAGTTTTTTAAGGCGGTCAGCATAGGGCATCTGCTTTAGGCCTGTGATTTTTTTAGTGAGGTATTTCTGAGGCCTTTCCAGTTGTTGCAGATGTCTTGAGAGGTACATACCAAATGGGGCATTGTATTCTATAATGGGTCTAATGAGGGATGAGTACAGTGGGACAATGACCTCCTTTTTTCTGGATGAAAAGCCCTTCGTGATGAGGTGTGCCACATAGAAGGATTTCCTGACTGTTGTGGCGATGTGGTTATCGAAGGTGAGACCACTGTCCACCTGTGTCCCTAAGTCTCTTATCACACTTTCTGTGTTTAGTGTACTGCCACCTATATGGTAATTCATGGATACATGTTTTTCCCAAAGGGGATAACAATACATTTCTTGGCATTGAGCTTGAGCCCATGGCTCTGGCACCAAGCATCTGTTTCTGTAAGGCCCTTTTGTAGAGTATCCACATCATTTGGGGATTCAATAATGGCTCCCAGTTTGCAGTCATCTGCAAACTTTGTTAGCCAGAGTCCCTTAGTGTTGACCTGTACTTCAGAGAAGTAGATGCCAAACAAGAGCGCCCCAGGACTGAACCCTGAGGTACTCCACTTGTCACTTGTCTGGAGCTGGATTTGGAGTTGGCTACTTTTACAGTGTGGGTTCTATCAGTAAGCCATTTAGCAACCCATTGGGTGACATAGGGATTAATGCCCAACTTAGTAAGTTTATCTATGATTCCAGAGTGGGGATGGTGTCAAAGGCCTTGGCAAGGTCTAGATAGGCTGTGTGGACCACCTTACCCTTGTCCATGGCTCTGGAGACTGATTCAAAGAAGTCAATCAGGTTCAGGAGACAAGATCGGCCCTTCACAAACCCAAACTGGGTGGGGTCCAGTGTTTGAAGGTTGCCAATGTCTTTGTTTATAAGTTCCATGATAATACGCTCCATGGCCTTGCAGATAAGGCTTGTCAGACTGATGGGACGGTAGTTTCCGGGATCCAAGGTGGATCCCCTTGTGGATTGGGATAACTGTAGCTCTGCCACTCAATGGGCACGAAACCTGAGGTGAGGCTATGATTAAACATGACACTTAGGTGAGGTGCCAGTTCATATTGTAGTTCATGTAGTACACAGCCCGGGATGTCATCTGGTCCCATGGATGCTGTATTCTTGGCTTTAGAGAGTGCGTTTTGTACCTGTGTGGCCGTTATTACTGGAATTTGGCAATCTTCCGGTATTGAGATGGGCCATTTAGGGGGTGAGAGTGGGGTGAAGTTGGCACTGAATCGATCTGCCAGCATATTGGCAATATCCTTCGGATCAGTATATTTAATGCCATTCTGTTTTAGCTCAGAGCAGATCTGAGCATTGCCATTTAGATTCTTGACATAATTATAGAATGCTTTGTGGTTGTCTTTGGAATCTTTGGCAATTTTACAGTGGCTTTAAAAGTTCAACACACACACTATGATCTACACTGCCTGTGTTCGAGTGGGTTTCCTTAGGGTGTTCTGGTTTCCACCCACATTCCCAAGACATGCTGCAGGTAGATTAGACATTCTAAATTAGCTTTAGGTGTGAGTGTGTGCCTTCTGAAGAAGGTTGAGCACTGGGCTGGCAACTCAAAAATGTAAACCTCCACTGCCACTTGTTGTGCAGACTGATGATCCACCATGGTGATCCCTAATGGGCACAGCTGAAAGGAGAATATGACTAGTCATTGTAGCTAGAGAGTCACCGATAATAATTAAACCAAACCAGCCACCAGCACAAGACATAAAAACCTATCACATTTTCTCTATTTTCAGCAACTAAAAAATGAAACCCAAAAAGAAATTTAAATAGAACATACGCAAATATTGTCAAGACAAAAGTTGGTTGACCATAGATCCACTTGAAGAGTACTGCTTGGTGCAGTGGGTTGGGGCATCAGATGTTCAACTGATGAGTGATGAGTCTGATTCCAACTGATGGTGGTATGAAGAACCAGTGCCATTTATTATACTGCAAGGTAAGGATATGATCTCTAGCAGGATAGAATTGTCCCAGTGCTAGGGGATGTTTTAGCGGGTAAGAGTCCCACAGTACTAGGGCAGGGCTGGAATCTGGTCATCATTAGCTTTTACCTCCTTGCAGTGCTAAAAAATGAAGTCAATTTTGTTCCCGAACAATTCTACTGATCTATGATAAATGCTATATGCTATGAGTTTGTGCCAACATTATGTTGTAATTTTTTACCCAGATTGCCACTTCAAAGTGTCTATTAACCTCCAAACATCTGATTACTATCCATACGATATCAGGACCCCGGAAGTTACATCATTCTTTAGGAGGCTATATCACCCAAGTTGAGAACCACTGATTTAAAAAAAGTAACTCAAAAGTAGCTCACATTTAAGTTACTAGTTACTAAAAAAGTAATATATTACTATTACTAGTTACTAATTTTAAAAAGTAACTAGTTATATTACTGGTTACTATAAATTGTAATATATTGCAGTAATATATTACTTATTGTAATATATTACTCCCATCACTGGGCTCAGGCAATTACAGGTCCATATGTCTAACCAGCCTCATATGGAAAGCCATGGAAAGACTTATAGAACTAATAAATAAGGACATAGGGAACCTAAAAACACTGGATCTGCCTCACTTTGTATTTGTCAAGGGCAGGTCATGCTTACACAACCTGGTGAACTTTTTTGTAAAGGTCACCACAGCAATGGATGAGGGTAAAATAATAAACACTACATACCTTGACCTGGCCAAAAATCCCCTACTCAGGCATAGTAACAAAGCTAAGTGAACTGGGAATAAACAATTATCTCACCTGTTGAATAGCCAATTGGCTCACATATAGAATGCAGAAGATCAAAATAGGAGACATGATCTCCACAAAGAAACCAGACACTAGTGGAGTCCCCCAGGGTTTCAGTGCTGGAACTTCTGTTTACTTTTCTGAAGTAAAGGTCAGTATTAAGTTCTAGCTTCCAAACGTTGGTGATAACTGTAAGCTAGGTGTAGCCACTAAATCCACAAAAGATATTTTGTCATCCTGCAGAAAAGTTTGTCCCAAATACATAACTGGTGCCAAAATCATGGACTGAAATTAAATCCCAACAAATGCATTATTGTATCCTTTGGAAAGTCATCTCTCTGGGGAACTACTACACTGACAATATGTCCCTAAGCTCTGACTCATTTGTTGTGGAAAAACTTATGAGGACAGTGACCTAACGTTTGCCCAGTATGTGTAGATTGTCGTAAAACAGTCCTTCCATATTGCACAGCTTATAAACAAAGGGACTGGGTCTAGATTTCGGGATGTCATTGTCCTCCTTTTCTCAGCCCTCATTAGGGCAACCATTGAATATAATGCCCCCTTTATCATGTATCTGTCCAGACACCTGCAGCAACTGGAACACCCACAGAGATACCTTACTAAAACAATACAAGGTCTAAACAACAAGTGCTACATGGACTGACTCAGAACCCTGTCAATATACTTGGTATCCTACAAAATGCTAAGAGGTGACCTGTATCTGGCAAACTAGGCATCTTCCAACCCAATTCTGATAGACTTACTGCACATCAGCAAGTCAAATGGCATCAGAGATACTCTAACCCTCTTCTGCAACAATAACAGAACAGTTTGGACGGACAGTATATCTTGCAGAGGATACCACTGCTCCTGAACAGATTCCCCCTCCATGTAAAACAAAGCTCCTCCATATTTCAGTGCAACTTGGATATATGGATGGGTAATAGAAGATTTACCCAAGGACTGTCCCTTGTGCTACTAATGGACAGAGGTAGTTCCTAAATACTTTTTTCCCCATGTATGGGTCTCCAAAAAGTAGTTGTTGTATGAGCCCATCTTGGATTGCTTGATTAGCATACAATTCAGCTGCTTATGCTGTAATTAGCATGCCATGGTGTTTACCTTGTTTGCACAGCTCTACACACCATGTAGAGCCACGTACTGAATCCAAAACAGTGCGTGACTATAGAATGGGTAAGACCAATCTAACATCAAATGGTATAGGTTAATTCAAGCACCAAAAGAGAAATTAGCTAGGTTTAAAATGGCCCACTAGGGCAGCTAGGCTAGTACTTACCTAAAAACCTATAAAGTAAAATCTTATATCTCATGAAAAAAGGTGGCCATGAATAATGCAGCAGAAATGACATGTATTTATCATTGCAGAGTGTCTGGTCACAGGTGAGTTGCTTTGAAGAAATACCAAAGTTATAATTTGACTTTTTACACATGCCCATACTGCATGGTGGTAGAGTTTATCAGTGCTGTAGTGTTTAGGGATTTGTGTCATTGTTTTCAGCCTACACAGTCCATTTACACCATGTGCGTGTTATGCCATGGCACACACATGGCAATGCACTGTTTTGGATTCAGTAAGTGGCTCTACATGGTGTGTAGAGCTGCACAAACAAGGTAAACACCATGGCATGCTAATTACAGCTTAAGCAGCTGAACTGTATACTAATCAACTAATCCAAGATGGTGGAGCTATTCAACAAACTATAAAGCAACTGTGTAGACTTAGTGATGATTTTCCCTGTGAATTCCAAAATCTATTGGATTACAGCCATGAAAAGGAGTCTACACAGAGAGAATGTTAGGGGCTGCTCTTGCTTTAATTCATGTGTATGTGCAACAGGCTGAAGTATATGTTGCTGCTGCTAAAAGACAATGGCCAGAAGGAGATGCATTTTCAGATCTTGTTTAACATATCACAGTCTGCATGAGGTGGAAATTACAGAGCACTACAGGGTGGATAGAGATACACTACAGCAGCTCTGCGACCTCTTTCGACCTCAACTCAGAGCCAGGTCAAACCAAGGGGAACCCATACCAGTGGAGACAAAGGTATGTGTAGCACTTAGAATTTTAGCTACAGGAACCTTTCAGAGATTAACAGAGGACATGCTGGGGCTGTCAGAGGCATCAGCATCCAAGACCCTCTATCAATTCCTGAATGCTATGCTGCAACATTTCAGTGACCACATATATTTTCCCCGTACACCTGAGGACAGACAGAGCAACAAATATGCAGGAGTTCTATCCTGTAGCACACTACTGGGGGATGCAGGTTATGCACTGGAACCTTGGCCAATGATGCCCATCAGAAATGCACACACACACCCACTGAAAAATGCCATAATGAGGCACACTCTCAAACCAGAATTATCATAGAGTATGTGTTTTGGCTGCTAAAGTTGCATTTCTGGTTTTTAGATACATCTGAGGGAGCCCTGCAGCACAATCCACACAGATGTACTGAAATATTCACTATATGTGCCATGCTGCACAACATCATTCTGAGAAAACAGCTTTAGCAGAATCAACAAGGGGAAGGGCACACATCCCACCACCAATATCAAGGTCACCACAGCCACACACAGGTGAGGAGTCAGAGAGGAAACAAGCAGTTGCTATGGGTGTAGATAGACATAGGCATGCTCAATATGCACTTGCATTGGCTAAGAGGCAGTACATAGCACACTCACTCACCACCTAAGGGGCTAAAACCTTCCTTCTACACACATACATATAGTAACATAGATGCCAGGCAATGGTCACAACCTTTATCTACCCATGTAATGGCTGTGTACTCCTAGCATCAGACAGAGTCAGCCCTGAACTAAAACGGTTGCAAATGGTGGATTTGCAAGGTATATGTTGAACCTGGAGTGTATTGTTTAATAATATGAATGAATGGCATATCGTTGCATGTTGTTGATTGGTAATGAAAGCAAGTAAAAAGTGGGTGATTTCTAGAGAAATTACTTTAACATGTGCCAAAAGAGACTTATGTGACTTATATGTGTTCATTATCAAGTAGTAGGCCTCAGGCATCAAAAAAATCACACAGTCATACCTCTCAAAAGTACTGATGGTCACTGAATGTCCTCAAGTTTAGCACCTGTCTTTTGTTCTGGACAATCATTAAAGACAGAAGTTAGAAAGTAATGATGCACATTTCAGTTTCAGACTTCACAACCCTCACAAGATCATTAACAATGCTGATGCAAAAATGTTTGATTCAATCAACTGTCTAACTTTATAAGACCAAATTATTTCAAAGGTACAATTACCAAATCAACATTACAAATGCAGATGTTCTAAGCACTAAGTCAGCTATACACCCTAAGCATCAGACACAAATGTTATGTATCCTTGAATCCAAAAGATATTAAACAGGGATATGGCACATTTATCATCACTTGCACAGGGTGTTGTGTTGGGTGGGCAGGAAGCCTAGGCTGACACAAAATATTGGTGAGTGTGTGTGAGTAAGAAAGAGGAGCAAGCAGACATTCAGATAAAGTAACAAATGACCACTGAGACAATATGAGCTTTAAGCTTCACGGCTGAACCATGTAACTGTTGTGTGCATCTGTATGGTCCTCCAGGTTAAACTGGTGTGTAAGTGTCTGCATGAACACAGCCATGTTCTGTGCTAGCTCTACATCTTGGTATGTCAGACAGGTGTGAGTCATACATGGTAGAGGTGGCAGTTTATTATTGCTATACTCGACCATGAAAACTGGCTCTGCTAGGAGTTGCACTGGCATGTCCACACTCACAGTCAAATGCACTATTGCTACCTGAACATGACTGATGTCTGTTGGATGATCTCTCCTCATGAGGATGCTCAGGACCATGACCCCATGGCCTGCCACTTCTGGGTGTGGACACCTCAACCATGGACAGTGTAGTGGAAGTAGTGCCACTATGGGAGCATGATCGGGCATGTCCTCATTGGCTAACAGCAGATGATGTGGCTTTCCTACACCCATGAGGATGCTGTTCCCCTCCCAGCAGACATTCAGTCACAGATACCGCTAGTTCCAATGTGTCATTCATCTGATCCATTGAATCAGCAACATGGTGGAGGCAGTCATGCATGTTAGCCTGTGCCACATCTACAACCCTAAGCATTTCTCTGGATGACCTATGGGAACATGCCTGCACCTCCATGATGACCCTAAACATAGGTTGAATGGCACAGGAAGACACACCTGGATTAGGTGGAAGAGGGACAGCTGGCCTCCTCCGAGCACCCCTAACAACCTTCCTGTGTTGCACCTCCCCTACAGTTTGGCTATGGCCAGAGTCAACAGACACTGAAGCCACAGTAACCACACTTCCCTGATTGAGTGTCTCACCCACCACCTATCCAATATCTGAGGCCTCACTGGAATGGGTTGGCATTGGCCTACTGGTTATGTCTAATGGAATTACAGGGGAATTGCTGAATATCAACTTCAGTGTCAAATTCAACCTCTGCACTCCCGACTGTGCCTGTGTTTGGCCACCATCATTATCAGAGTCTGCCGATACTCTGAGTCTGACATCAGGTGGTAAGAGTCCTACACGTCCGCTGTCAGGATCACCAGTGATAATGAGCAACAAACACAGGAAAAAATTAATAGCTACACTACTCTAGTCAAATGTATGCTAACAAAGTAACAGTGATCCCACTACTACAGACAGTATAGCAATACACAACAGTCCTGGAACCATCACACATATGGGATAAAATTATATATATTTCTTTGAACTGACAAAGAAGATAGTTGGCTTGCCATGTACAGTTGATGCTATGCTTTCCATGGAAGATGGTCCTGGAAGAAGTTAAGCAAAAGTTAAGGGCAACATTATCACAATTAACAGTAACACAGGGGGTTAAAATTGTTTGTCCTTTATATGTCCATTAACTATACTTTCAACAAGAACTTGGATGACAAGTCCAACCTAAGCCCATGTGTAATCAATCAGAATAGGTCATTAACTGTAGCAATCTACAATCCCCCCTCCACAAACCAATTTATTGTTAAACAGAACTAATGTATTGCTGTCATTATTTTACTATACAAGAGTACTTAACAATTGAGATACATAAACCTACCTGGAAGCTCCTCCTGGAACATACTTGTTGTCCCTGAAGCTATAGCATCAATGTCAAGGACATGCTGTTCTGCACTTTCCTGGGAACTGTCTGAATCCCCAACAGTGGACAGGAGCTCTTAATTTGCTGTTATTGGTGGCTCTGTAGTACACCCCCAGTACCCATCTGATCACAAGCCACTGCAGCTCCTTTCCTCCATGGAGATAGGATCATGTCAGTGGTTGTATGGCACACCTGATCATATATCCTGCTGTGGCCACCCACTGCATTCACATCAGCAACTATCCATTGCCAGTTTGCATTCTGTCTGACATATCTTCATGCCCTCTCTCAAGCAGAAATGCACCATGTCAGCTAAAAGCTTCTACAATGACCTGATTCTCACTGTCACTGAAACGGGGGGTTGGGGATTGAGACAACTGGGTGCCATAGTTCTAGCAGAACTAAAACATAACAGAAGGATAATACACATAAGTATCATGTAACTAAAAAAAATCCCTGTATCCAGATAAAAAAAATGTTGCATTTCACAATTACAGACTGGAGAAACATAAAACAGTCAAGATACTGAAATATGAAAAACAGGGATTGTGTGATTGTTAAATATTGCATTCACACACAAAGCAAGGCTGGGCATAAAACAAAGGAAAGTAACAATAGCAACATATCCTTGTTTGTGCCAAAACAGAAATACAACCTTTCTCTCCCCCACCCCCAAAAGAATAGGCAAATAACACATTTTGCTAACAAACCATCAGTGAAATGCTAAAAGTGATATCAAATGAACTGTCTCTGAAACATGTCTACAGATTTAACACAGAACATTCCATTTTAAGTTATTGCCAATTATGTATACCTGTGAAATGCCTTGACAAACATGCTCATGCCATCAATATACTTCTAAGTAATGCATACATATGAAAGTAGCATTTATTAATACAGATATATATATATATATATATATATATATATATATATATATATATATATATATATACATATATATATATATATATATATAGATTTGTAATGACATTTCACCATATGCAGTATATAGCTGAAAAATGCAAGCATGCTATCTGAAGGTCAGTAGTCTTCTGTGCAGATATATCCCAAAGTAATAGTCTCTACTGTGTTCTCCACATAAACAAGTCTCCTCAACTTTAGGTTCCCAAGCTACATGGTTGCCTTTTTATGGTGTAAGCTCAGGGCTGTGAGCATGGTGAAAATCTAAATAAGGTGTAAACTCATTAGAATTGCTGAATCCCAAATACTTGGCTCCATGTAGTTGGTGAAAACATAGTGCAGGCACTCCCTCAGTGTCTGTTGCTAATGTACTGCAACTGTGGTTAATTACTGGTAGGGAGATGGAAAACACAACAGCAATGCAAACTGCCCTACCTCCAGTGGGTGTGTCAGGTTAAATTTGCAAAGTGTAATAATAATTTTATTAAGGTTTGAAATGTAAATAAGCAACACACAATTCCCAACATCTGTTCATTAACATCCAGCCCCTCCCATTCATTTGTTGATAACTGTATATTATTATCATTTAATATCCACACACATTTTCAGGACAATGATATAAAATGCCTTATAGACTGCATGTCTTAGATTACTGGTCAGATAAGACAAGAATGAGAAATAAACACAGAAATAAGATAAAGCTGCATTTTTGCAAGCAATAGTCATAAATGGTTGTGTGATCACTCAGTGCACTACCTCCAAAATGAATAAATGTGTAAATAACTGTCATGTGGTTTGTTAGTACTTTGGATGATGTTGCAGTTGGTTGTATGCAGAATAATTTTAGTTTCCTCAGCAAAGTTGTTTGTGTGACAAAGAGGGATAAGACACCCTTACTTTGTTCTAAGGGTTCATTGGAGTGAGCATTCACAGCTATGTAAAAACATTCTATGTGCACTACAAACATTTCATAGTGCTTATTTCATAGATTGCTTTTCTTCATCTCAAATGCTTTTCCCTTTTTTCTTTTTTTTGTTTGTAATTTTTCCCAGTGTTTGCGCAATGTGCAGCTTAGCTCAAGCAAGGGAAATGGAGAAACACAATGAGTGTCAGGTTTAGTTGTGTTTTTCTCCTTTGCATGATGCTTAGCAGTGCACAAACCTTGACTAGTGGCCCACACAGGAAGAAAACAAAACACCTGCAGATACAGCATCTGTAAAAAGTGTAAAGGTCAAAAAGGATGCATTTTTGCTTTCCATCATGCAACATTGATAATGATGTCCCGTGGTGTTTAGCAATATTCCGCAACACCTGCAACCATCGAACACCTGCAGACAGTCAATAACTGAAAACATACATTCAATTAATTCTCTGGGGCATAGCACAAACATGCTAAGTGGCATTGAATGGTGGTTAGCACATGAAACTTAAGAATGAATAGAAAATTACAGAACTGTTATGTAACTACTCCTGTGGTAGTAGGTGTAGTTGGAGGACTGCAGTACTGATGGTCCCAAATTCTAGTTCAGGGTATGCAACCTATTTTTATAGTTGTGACAGTCTAGTTTGTAGCAATGAGCTGAAAATACACAAGTGTTATTTCAACATTCCTGTGGTAACAAGTGTAAGTGTAGGGCTGCCATACACATGGTCTTAGGTTCTAATACAGGAAATTCCAGACATTTTACTGTTGTTCCATTTCCCATTATATTCACTTTCAATTATAACACTTTAGATAGTAGAGCTGATGTACATCAAATTTATGAGGGCTAAGACACCCTTATTGTGTTTTCAGATGTATGTCTGAAGGTATACTGTCTACTATATTTCTGTAAGTATAATTCTGCTATTTGGACTTGGACAGCTTTCACAATTAAATAAGACACATACACAACTGGATCTCTATACAAGAACCTTGTCAGGTTACACAGATATATGTGTAACACCTCAAACTGTCAGCTGTATTTATGAATGATTCATTACTATGTCTAAGCAGCACTTCTTCTGTGACAAAGATGGAAAATCAGTGCTGTGGAAGAAAATGTTTTGTCCCTCATGCCTAGGTTGAATCCTAGACTTTAAAAATCAATATTTTCAGTGTGTAAAGCCAAAAAATGTGTCAGGCTGTGACGTCCCTGCTCTGGGCTAGTAGTCAAGAAGCCTCAATCCTCACCACTGACACCAGTGAGAGATGTTCACTTGAAACAAAAATAGATACACACAGTATTTCCAGATGCAGCTCTCTGCACCAACCACAATTTCCATTGAGAGCACACAGGGAATACACTCCCATCCTGTTGGATGGTTTCCCTCTCTCTCACCAGGACCCAAATAAGACTCCACACTGATGATACCTGTAGAGTTGAGTCATCAGCCTAGTATTCCAAGCCAAGTCCTCCACTACCCTCTCTGTGAAACCAGTGCTCTGTGTCCCCGCTCCAAGTAGCTGACACACACACACACACACACACACACACACACATACACACACACACCTGGGAAAGGCTGACACAGATTTACCAGCTATGCCTCCTCTGCTGCCACCAGTACACTCCAAAGCCAACTACTCTAAGGATCTTACAAGGGTACCAAGTTATACTGAGTAAAATTAATACTAATACAAATGGTAGTGTTTGACCAATGCAGCAAAGCTTTCAGGAGCAACCACAGTGTCACTAAATACATATAAATACTCTCAAAGATTAAAATATTCTCTAAAAGATCAGCCACAATGAAAAGTTTAAATATATTTAATAATAAATAAATAATAAAAGAACATGAAAACACTAAATATCTATTTAGAATAAACACCAGAGTTTCATTCATAGGAAAAAGTAAAAGTAACACAGATGGTTAGATTCACACAGATACAAAAAAAATAATTAACTAATCTCACTATATTTTCCTGACTGATCTAAATAATTTCTGTCCTCTAGTTCACTTACAAGCAAGATGAAGATGATGAGTGGTCTTTCTTTGCCAGGTTTTAAAAACAGACTGCCCATAAATGTCTTTCTCATCAATATTAAAGCATCATATCAGTGCTGGATTACAGAATGACATCACATACATCTGGTCATCTGACTCTGGTTCTCACACTACTCCCTTTACTAGAAACTGAACCATAGTCTATCATATATGTGTTATAACACACACATACGTAGAGAGCTTTGCTAAGATGTGTTAATAGCATCTGGAAGCTATAAAACCATTTCAAAAACTTCGACCCTTTCAGGGTAGCATTTAGTTCACCCTTAAG
This sequence comes from Protopterus annectens, assembly GCF_019279795.1. Lineage (NCBI taxonomy): Eukaryota > Metazoa > Chordata > Ceratodontiformes > Protopteridae > Protopterus > Protopterus annectens. The sequence continues at coordinate 1,107,751,025 of NC_056747.1, forward strand.
GACAGTACAGTAGGATTCCTAGTCCTGGTTTTCACAGACATTTTGTCGCTGGCTGCAATCAGATCTGGAAAATGCAATCTTTAAGGCCTAAACCAGGTAATTTAATTTCTGACTATTTTCCAAAGTTAGCTGCGCTGAGATTAATCTCTTCTCTTCCAGTATCCTCTGTTAGAATACATTCATTTCAACAGTTACAATACAGTCTGACATACAGGTGTATTTCTTTTCAGTCTAAAAGGTGTAAGGGGGATACTCTCAATCAGTGGTTGACTGAATTTCAAACTGGTGACATTCCACAGCTGTGTAAATATGCTAATAATTGAGTATTTGTAATACATTGAAAGCTAAATATAGGCAATACTGGCATGCATAATGCTGTTCTGTTCTTTTCTGGTCTTTCCAGAGTTAATGCCAAAATAGAGTTTAATTAGCTGGCTCATGCTGACCAAATGGAGAGAATGAGGGAAGCAAGTGGCATGTATGCAGCACTAGAGAAGTATCATTGTAACTTTAAAAGTTAAAGATAGATTTTTGGGTTTTCTATACAGTTGTAGCAAGTTGAGCATGGATATCCTAACTATAAAAGCAAGTATGCATGCATTAGTCTGTAGCACAAACCAACTTTGTGAGTCAAGTATAAGACTGTAGTCAGAAGTTGTGAGTTCAAATACCACAAGTAACAACTATACAGTACTGCATTTCTTTAATAATATTTAATAAAATTAAAATCTATACAAGTGGCATAAATGCTTTTCTGTTAACTGTAATCTGTATAATTGGACCAAGCATGTGGCAATATATGCATATTTCAAGGGTTACTTTCAAAAATCTGTAGTCATAGTGTGTAGTTGTTAGGACATATACTGGTGCTGTGGTACCCTCTGTGAGTAGTGGTAGTGGAGGTGGGGATTTCATCACCCACCAAGAGGGTCCAGGGTTGGTGCATACAGTTGTGCACCACATCATTGGTATATGCCTATGCTGGATGGAGAGACTACTCTCCCTCAAGGTATGTATGAGAAGAAGACATCAAGCACTACAGCTACCAGCAGAGTAAGGGGACAGTGATGATCATCCAGTGGTTGAAGGCTAGATTCTCACTGTCTCCATGTTTTATGGGCATGAGCCTGAGTTGTCCCCTCACTCACACCAAACATAGTGTCCCCCAACATTTTGTGTCACTCATTGCCCCTGTGTCTTGTATTGTTTGTTTGCATTTCTTTAGTCACCTACTCAACTTATCTGACTCAAAAATACCAATGTCCCTTACCCAGCATTCCTCTCATACTGAAGTAAAAAAATGGGCACCTGTCGCACAAAAAAAGATCGTCCCATACATAGCTCTCCATTTCGCACATGTGTCTTCTTGACACACTTCATTCTGTCCAATTGGCTACACAACATGATTATGTTGCTGTTACTCCTCTTTCTGGAGGTGACAGTCCAAATTCAGCTAATATTCTGCATATATTTTCACTTTACACTGTTGAAGAAATGGATAGCTATGGTTCTTTCCTCCCTCCCTCCTGCACATTCCTGTATTGATTTCCTTTTATTCTTCCCTGTTTGCTCCCAATTTCACCACCTTCCTATCTACCCAATTTTAATACCTATAATCTGGTCAAAAATGTATGATTGCCTATGTAGTAAGTGATGGTTTAATGAAGATTTTTCTTGTTTAAAAAAACAGGAATTGAATAATTGATTTAATATTGCTCAGGTTATATGATATATAGAAATATATGTAAAGTATAATTTTTATGTTAATATAGTTTGATTACTTTTATATGAATGTACATTTGCTTATGTCACAGGTGATAATTCAGTAAAGGTGTCTGAAAAAAAAATAGACTCGCACAACACACATAAGTACCAGAAAAAGCAATGGATCCCTTCACTTTTTGGCCTGTATGTTTGCATGGAATTTGGCATCACACACTGATGTCAAGCAACAGAGAGTGGTTCTACAATGCTGCAGTTACCTCTATGAATTGCTATTTAACCCCACTGCACTAGGTCAACACACAGTAACACATGCTGAATGTACTGTAAAGAATAATGTTATTGCACTATCACTGTTTGTTAAAAGTATTAGGTACACCTGTATTCGAACCCAGTATCATATGGACTCAAAAATGAATGTGTCAATGCATTTACACCTGCTGCAACAGAGTAGGCTAAACAGTAGGTGTGTTTCATGCACTCATTACTAATTCTAAGAATTTTAGCAATGACCCCCACATTTGTGCACTGCTTAACTATGCTCTTACAGGGAAAGTAATAAAAATGTGTATCTTGCATGTGCAAACACTTTGACAACTGTTGCCCAAACCTGCTGCTCATTGCTGTACTATGCAAAGTCAATATTAGCATGTATTAGTGCTGTTTACAGTCCATTTACTATTCATGCCATGAAATTACATTTGGAAACATAACAAACTGAAGGCCTTATTTAACAATATGTCACACATTTATAATGCAGCCATGTGTTACCTCCCTCCATGCACTGTAACCCTGGTCTCTCAGTACTTGTTCACAAATATATCAACTACACTACATAAATTAATAACAAATGTTGTGTGATATACAATGCACATCAGTCTGGTAACATACACATCTAGAACTGTCTTCACAGTTGAAAATGCCTACACATCCATTTCATGCAGGCTTCCCAGCTTCTCCTCTCCAACATCCACTGTTGATGTCATCCACTATATATTTTCTGCAGCCTTGTAAAAGTCAGACTTGTGCCATAGTGCTTACATACAGTACTGACTGCTGTAGTTTGTGTACTTAGATAGGTAGGGGGTTCTGTTCTCACTGCAGTCAACTGTGGGTATATATGTGTGTGTGTGTGTGTGTGTGTGTGTGTGTGTGTGTGTGTGTGTGTGTGTGTGTGTGTGTGTGTGTGTGTGTGTGTGTGTGTATGTGTGTGTGTGTATGTGTGTCTGTCTGTCTGTCTAGCCAGAAGAGCATAAATGTTTATCCTACAGTTACCACTTGAATCCCATGGATTTACAGTATTTTAACACTTGCACCTGCCTACACATCAATTTCATGCAGGCCTTCCAACATCCATTGCTAATGTCATCCACTATAAATTGTCCTGTAGCATTGTAAAAGTCAGACTTGTGCCATGATGGTTGCATAAAGTACTGAGCTCTGTAGTCTGTGTTTTTAGATAGGTAGTGTGTTCTGTTCTCACTGCAGTTAACTGGGAAGTGTGTGTGTTTGTGCTCTTGCTTGACATTAAAAAGTATATTGTACACCAGCATGTAGGACACTGCTATTAGCATTTTCTCCTCACCAGACTCTGCTGATGTCATCACCTATAAAGTGTTGGCTGATGCTGTCCAAATCACATTTCAGCTGTGGCACTTGTGTAAAGTACTGTGTTCTCTAGTTGGTGTACTTAGGTAGGGTAGGTAGGGGTTCTGTTCTTGCTGCAGTCAGCTGGGGTAGGTGTGTGTTTGTGCACTTGCTTGACATTTGAGAGAGATCCTTTTACCATAAGCATGTCAGTCACTATTACCATTTTCTCCTCATCAGACACTGCTGATGTTATCAGTTATATCTGATTTGTGGATGTGCATTATTCCCACCAGGACAGCGTCAGAGGCTGGCCTGGAGGCCAGGCAGAAGTCACCTCATCCTATACAATACAGATTACAGTAACATGTCTTTCAATTGTACCAAATGCATCATGACATGGTTTGTAGGCCCTGTGTTTTCTTGGTGAGAAACCCCTGTGGTCTCTCTAGCTGTAGCATGTTTCTGTGATGTGATAAACAAATATTGGCAGATGTTGATATGAATAGAAACTTACAAACTGGTTGAAAAAGAAAAACGAAACAAAATATCACCAAACACGAGACCCTTGTCGGCAAAATTTCTTTTGGAGCTGTGTTTTTGCCGACAAGGGTCTCGTGTTTGGTGATATTATGAATAGAAACTTATTATCCACTAAGCCTTTATTTGGTTTTAAAAAAACATGCAATTTGAAGAAACTTTTGTGTTAGAAGGATCCCAAATAGCATGTATCCTACAATCTAAGTCAAAGGAGGTGGACATTTCCTTGCATCAAATGTAGTTTTTTTATATATTATATTGAAAGGAAATAATTTCAAGCATCCTATGACACATTTGAGTTTTTCATTTAGATTCTGTGCTGACTGTGATACTTTTAATATTGTTTATGTGGTTAAATGCTTGAAATGTTCTATATTTTATACTGGGAAAACTAAAAGAAAATTAAGTAACAAATATGTGATCATATGTCTGATATTAGGAGATGTGTTAAAACTAAATCTTTATTCAGGCACACAGGTGAAACTGATAACACACATGAATTTTGTTTTATGGTGTTGTAAATTATTTGTGATAATATTGTTGCTAAAACTGAACATGCAGAATATTGCTGGATTATTAGATTGAAGGCAGACATGTTACTAAACCTGTGTTGAAGGTCATGTGATGATATCCACTAATGTAGTTTTTAGATCATGGAGTCATGTGATTGTGAGATTGGATTTATAGAGTGCCTGTTTTAATTATTTTTTTACACCTGATGAAGCATTTTTATGTTAAAGCATTGTTGGCTAGTGTCAATTTCAGTATATGGATATTAATTTCATTAACAATTCAGTGGTGTCAGGGCTGATTTATTTTGGAGTTATTTTACTGTTTTTTGGATTACTTGCTCTGACTTATCTGCTTGAGGTGTTGCTACTTGTATGAATTTTCAGTGGAGTATTGGTAGTATTTTGCACAGAATATGATGATAGAATGGACATAGGCAATATGCTCTGGGCTGTACTTCACAAATGTATAATAGATCATTCAGAGATGTTAAATTCAGGCTTATTGAGTTTACACTTTTAAGCAAGTCATCTCATTGTTGCAGTGGAGAAGATAGATTTACTTATGTGCTACACTGTGGCAGTTCAGGAGCTGGATGTGTGAAAGGGAGAACAGATATGTATGTATACTGAGTGTGTCTAAGGTTGACTGCATATGTTTGACTAGGCTTAGTTCATAGTTTAATTTGAGGCAATCAGTCTGCAGACTATTACAAGCCTAGACAATAACCAGAAAGTGACCAAAGGTAAGAATCAAACCCTGTACCTTGTGTCTGTGAGGTAAACATCTTAACCATTATGCCAACCTCCTAACCCAATTGGTGCATGCTGTAGAAGTGGAGATAAATGCATATACTGGGTCTCAGCAGTAGATTTTAGTTCAGCAGTTGAGCTGAGGAGATAGATGCATGCATTGGATCTCAGCATTGCAGCTAATGAGACGTGATAAGAAAGGTGTATAGATTATCCCTTGGGATTTCCACTGATGGGGTTGCAGTGAGTAGGGGGACAGTTGTATGTGCTGGGTCTCAGCACTGCAGCAGATGGGGATGTGGTAAGGAAGAGGATAGCTTACTCTTTTAGCAGTTCAGCTGATGGCAGTGCAGTGAGGTGAGGGACAGACACTGTAATACTAGGTCTTAGCACTATAGCAGATAGGTAAAGAAGGGAATAGCTTACCTTAACAATTCATCTGATAGGGGTGTAGTGAGGAAGAGTACAAGTGCATGCCCCTCTGCCTTGGCAGTCAGAAGACAAATGCATCGAGGTGAGGGAACAAATGTATGTATTTATGCCTTAGCACTTCAATACACAGGTATGTGATGGTGATGTTGGATACACCTTGGAAGTTAAACACATGGTTATGGGCAGGTGGAAAATGATTTGATGATCCCCTTGGTATGCACTGCTTGACTGTGTTTGCAAATTTAAATAAGCAAGCTTATTAGCCCAGTCTTAAAAATAGATTTTTATTATCTCCTCCAGGGTAATGCTTAGAAATGTGTTTTTCAATTTTATTTTTAAATGTTTCAGTGATTTTATTTTAGTATTTTAGAACCATTCCATTGTTTTATGCACATCATGAAAACTCAGCATTGTTCTTTAGAATAATTAATTGTGTGAAACAGCCATTTTTTTCTAGTAGTCATATTTACATTCTGTAGTTTTCATATGCAAAAGGGTGAATACTGCCTGATATTTATTCTTTATGTTATTATTTTAGGGAACATATCTGACAGTGCACAGCACTAAATGCATGGCAATCTGCATCAGTTAAGGCTACGAGCTGCAAACAAGCTGTAGTCCAGGGTAATTTTCATTTGCCTAAAGTGTGACTCTGAAGAAATCTCTTAACCAGTCAGTATTTATGGGTCACACCTGAAAATGGGGTATTTTATCCAGTGGATTTTCCCAATCAACAAATATAAAATAAATAATATATTTTATTCTTTATTTAGTTTTTGCTGTCTGGTTAAGTTGTAAAGTGGAAGGATTAATCTTTACATTTGTGGTTTGGTACAACTCAAAGCATGTTCTGTGTACATATACAGTTGATGGCCTTATAGTACTGAAATATTTATGTAAAGGTGGGTTCATATGTGTGCACACTGTTTTCTTAATCCACTCATTATGTAATGGTGGGTTAATATCTGAGCACACTGTTTTCTTAATCCACTTTCCTTGGATGTCTTTGTCTGAGGGTCACACATGCAGAATGCCTAATAGTTGATATGCAGGGCAATAAAATGTGGAAATCATGATCATCAACATTATCATCTTCAACTTCTGTTTTCCCATTTTCCTACATGGGGTCAGGATGCTTCTTCAGCTGTCACCATCTCTCTCAATTCAGTGCCAAGACACAGGTCTTCTCTCACACAATTCATCCATCTCTTTGCTGGATGAGCTTGTTTCCTCTCGCCTTCTTTCTGTCTGTCCTAAATCTTCTTCACCAGATAGTCTTTTGCGTTTCTACACACGTGCCCAAACCACAGTAATCTGTTCTTTTGAATTAGGGCTACTTGGGCTTCTGCTCTGATGTCCTTACTTCTTATCTGTTCAGCAGTGTGCATCCTACCACCCATCTCAGGCACTTCATCTCTATTACCTCTAACTTCTTCAACTGCTCTACCTTCATTGCCCAGGTTTCTGTAGGATACAGTAGTACTGGTTGCACCACCAGTACTGTTTTGTATATTTCACTTTTCATCTTATTTGGCATTCTTCTGTTATATACTGCCCATGACACTCTGTCAGTTGGCTGAAACCTCTCTGATTCTTTCTTTGACCTCCTCATTCAGACTTTCTTTCACCTTAACTACCTATCCCAGGTAATTTAAGCTGTTAACTTATTCAACGATTTTCCCTTCTATTTCAAGTATCAGCTTTTTCTGATTTCCTCCATTTGCTGCCATTACAACAGTCTTATTTGTACTCACTTTCATTCAATGTGCCTTCAGTTTTGCATTTCATTCCCCTATCCTTTTCCAAAGTTCTTGTTCAGGGTCTGCCTTTAATGCTATATCAGCTGCAAAGAGCAGCTTTGCTGATCTGTCCCTTCCAACCTGTTTGCTGATGTAGTCCATCACCATTATGAACAGCAATGAGCTCAGACCTGAACCCTGATGCACACCCACTTCCACTGGGAACCCCTCTGTGAGACTGAACACTGTTCATATTTATGTCATTGGGTCCTTGCAAATTGCCTGTACTAATTCTGTCAATGTTTCAGGGACTTTGGTCTCTTTCCTCATCTCTTACTGTGTCTCAATTATCTGTCTCATTGCAAACATTGGGTTGGTTGTGCTGCATCCTGATCTGAATCTGAACTGTGTGTCTCCCATCTTACTTTCTACTTCTCTACTTTTCATGCAGTGTAACAGAAGATGTTCATCATGTTTCACTGTTGCAATCATGACTGTAGGGTTCTCCCCTACCGGCAGGCAGCCCTCGGTCGGCCAGAATCCCAAAGTCTGGGTCCGGCGTCGGCTGTTCAACCATGCTCCCTGATGTCAGAGCGCCAGGAGTACAAAGCTGACAGCCGACGCCATCTTCTCCAGTCTTTCTTGCCGTGCAGTGATAGCAGTTCGCAAGTGCCGGTCGGCTGACTCCTAACAATTTTTTTTTTCCTGATATACTTCAGTCTGAAGACTTTATTCTCCACTCAAAGCTAAGTACCCCGTTGGGGAAACTTTTTTCTTGCTCCACTCCGATGTCAGAAAAAGTTAATAATTGTATTTCATGTGGGAAGCAAATACCTCATAAGGATTTTCATTCTTACTGTATTCCTTGCTTAGGCCCTGACCACGACGTAGCTAGTTGTCAGTTTTGTGCTAGATTCAATCAACGTACAATTAAACGCAGGTACGATTTTGCTTTTCATTACTTCGGTAGGCGCTTTAATTACAAAATGTCATCGGATACGGTTCCCGCTACCGGAGTTCACAAACGTCACAAGGATAAAGACAGGCCTCCGAGGTCCAAATCTGATGATAGCGCACAAGCGGAGCCAGCTTCAGGTTTGGCCGTCATCAGTGAGGCACTTTTGCAGCCCCTGTCATCGGCCATTTCAGAACCGATGGCCGAAACGGACTCTCATGAGGAGCCAACCAGGCCTTTAAATATTTCAATGGCAGGACCTTCGGACAATGCTCCTTCGGATGGGTCCAGAGCCGCTGTGCAGGTACCGGCTTCTGAAGGGGTTTTCAGGCCTACTCAGCTTCTTATAAAGGCAAAGCCAAAGACAAAGGCAAAGACTCCTTCAAAACCAAAGACTGCAACACAGGCCTCTTCTGAACTGGCTCCCAAGTCACAGAAACAGTTACTCAAGATGGCAGAGGATTTACTTACTATGATTAGGGGTTCACAGCCCCCTCCAGATAAAAGGCCAAGGCAGGATGTTTATTATGATTCCTCTGATCAGGCTTCTGTTTCTTCAGTTTCTTCTTCTGACCAGGAATATTCTTTCCCTCCTTATGAGGATTCTGATGCTGAGGAATCCATTCCTTCAGCTTCTACCCTTGAGGATTTCTCTTTTGGGGAAACTTTGCATGACATGAGGGAACATTTCCACTGGCAGGGACAAGAGTATTCGGAATCTAAGAAAAGGCTAAGGGATTTTCTTCTTCTTCCCCAACATAGACCCCTGGCTATTCCTCCTGTTTTGGATATTGTGGATGATGCTTTTTCGGAGGCTAATTTAACCCCTGATTCTTTTCCTCCTGCTCCTGTTAAGCCTGATAGATATTACAGGGTTCCTGATTCCCACCAGTTTTTATACAAGAACCCTTCTGCTGACCCTGAAACCATTTCTCAGGGTCCTAAGGGAGTTAAGGCCGCTTCTGCCAAAAACCCCATTCCCACTGAAAAGGATTCTAGATCTTTAGAAAGATGGGGCAAAAAAGTGTACACTTCTGCTACTTTGTCCATTAGAGCTTTAAACTGTCAGTTTCATATGCTGAAATACCAGCAATTTATCTTGTCTGTTTTAAAACAAAAGCTTACTTCCATTTCTGCCTGTGCAGATGATAAGGAATTACATGACTTATTGCATGCCACTGAACAAGTTGGGAAGCATGGTTTACACTGTGGATTTGATGCCTTGGAGGCTTCTTGTAGGGCTGCTGCCTCTGGTACAGTCATTAGAAGGCATGCATGGCTAAAGGAACAAAATTTGCCAGAACAAGTAAAAGCTAAATTATTGGATGCTCCTGTTCAGCATAATGTTTTGTTTGGATCAAAAGCTGAAGAGGTGATTAAAAAGATGGAGGATAAGGCGAAATCCATGCAAACAGTTAAAGATTTCCTACAAGTACAGCCACCAAGATTTAGCAGGAATTGGCCTTCTAAAAATTGGTCCTTTCCCACTTCAGACAGGCCTCAGAGGGGTAGATATAGACGCTCCAGAGGAAGGCCTCAAACACAAGCCTCTTATAGACCAAGACAGTGGACTGCTTCCACCCCTAGGGGAGGACAGGATAGGTCACAAACTCATAGGAAACAAACTCAATGACTCCCTCTGTTGGGCTGCAGGAACTTCTTGCCTGGAAGCCCCCCTCGGAGGAAAACTCTCTCTTTTTTATCAAAATTGGACTCGTATAACTCAAGACAAGTGGGTTCTTGATGTGGTTTTAAGAGGTTACAAATTCCATTTTCATACCCTGCCAAGACCAAGTGGATGGCCAGACCTTCCAAAACAACAATGGACAGAGGCCTTAAACCAGGTGGAAGCACTTTTGGCTATGAAAGCCATAGAACTGGTTCCATTTGCAGAGATGGGACAAGGTTTTTACTCAAGGCTCGTTCTAGTTCCCAGGAAGCAAAACTCATGGAGACCCATTCTGGATCTGTCAGTCTTAAACACCTTTCTAGAAATTCCAAAATTCAAGATGCTTACTCTTCAGCAGCTACTTCAAATTCTATCCAAAGATGCGTGGATGGTAACTTTGGATTTAAAGGAGGCATATTTACACATTCCCATCAGGCAGGAATGCAGAAAATACCTCAGGTTCAAGGCCGGATCGTGGCACTTTCAATTCTCTGTGCTGCCCTTTGGATTGTCTACTGCACCCAGGGTCTTCACCAAATGCCTGGCTCCAGTAGTAGCTTACTGCAGACTCAAGGGGATTCAAATTTACCCTTATCTGGACGACTGTCTAATTCAGGCAGACAGCAAGGATGTCTTACTGCAGCATCTAGAGTTTGTACAACACCTCCTCAAGTTCCTGGGATTCTCTGTAAACATAAAAAAGTCAAATTTGACACCCTTACAGCAGATAACCTTTCTGGGTGCTGTTCTAAACACCACAACCCAGATGGCATTTCTGACATCCGAGAAACAATTACAGCTGGCTTCAACTTTCAAAACCTTGGCAACTTTAACTCAACTATCTGCAAGGAAATTCCTGCAGGCTCTGGGTTACATGGCTTCCTGCATCCTTCTTGTACCATATGCAAGACTACACATGAGGAAAATACAGTGGTACCTAAAAACTGTATGGTCTCAGCATTGCCACAGTTTAGACATATTGATCTCTGTCCTGCCTTGCCTTCAAAAGGAATTTCTTTGGTGGTCCAGGGCGTGTACTCTAAACAAAAGGAAACCCTTCTGTCTGCCTCCTGCCACTCAGACTCTAACCACGGACGCGTCGGATTATGCTTGGGGAGCCCATTTTCGGGGCAACTGTCTGCAGGGCCTTTGGACAAAGGAACACAAGCAACTGCATATCAATTTAAAGGAAATGTTAGCCATTCAGAAAGCCCTAATGGCTTTCAGGAATCTTCTACAACCAGGACAACTACTAATACGGACAGACAACACCACAGTTATGTGGTACATAAACAAGCAGGGGGGATCTCATTCCTACCCCCTTTGCAGACTAGCCATGGATCTATGAAACACAGCTCTAGCTTACAATCTGGACCTTCAAGCTCAGTTTCTACCAGGGAAGCAAAACATCCTGGCAGACAGTCTGAGCAGAAACCTTTCGGATCCACACGAGTGGATGCTAGACACCAAAATATTCAGGATGATAACAGCAGTCTGGGGATGTCCCCATATAGACCTCTTTGCATCCCATCTCAATCATCAACTACAGAAATTTTGCACCAGGACTTTCCACAAAGTAGCTTGGAAAGTGGATGCCCTATCATTCAGTTGGAGGAACCTCTCGGGATATGCCTTTCCGCCTCTTCCTCTTCTTCCACGGGTATTATTAAAGATAAAACAGGACAAGCCCAAGATGATAATCTTGCTGGTCCCAAATTGGCCTTGGCAGTTTTGGTACCCAACTCTAAAAAACCTATGTCTGGAGCCCCCTTGGATTTTACCTCAGTCTCCGAACCTTCTGTCCCAACATCAGGGTCAGGTTCTACACTCTCATGTCAGCACTCTCAGCCTGGTGGCCTGGTTAATCCAGGGCCTTTGATTTCTTCTTTCCTACCCAAGCAGGTTATGGATGTCATTTTAGAAGCCAGACGTCCTAGCACTAGAAAATCTTATGCAGGAAAATGGAAAAGATTTTGTTCCTGGATGCAGGCTCAGGATTCTGTTCCTCTTCTTCCGAACATTTCTTCTATTTTACTTTACTTGACAGATCTCTTGCATAAGGGTCTCTCTTTCTCTTCTATTAAGATGCATGCCTCTGCTATTTTGGCTCATTATAATACTGACCCTCCAATCTTTTCCCACCAGCTCATAAGACAGTTTCTCAGAGGAGCTAAGAATTTAAGACCTCCTAGATCTCCTCCCATTCCTGCTTGGGATCTCAACTATGTTTTGGAAAAACTAACCTTGCCTCCTTTTGAGCCGGCTGCCTCATCTGCCATCAAGTTTTTATCTTGGAAGACAGCTATCCTGTTAGCCCTAACCTCTGCCAGGAGAGTTCAGAGTTACAAGCTCTTATGGCTGTGGAACCTTATATTATTTTTCATCAAGACAGGGTGTCTTTGAGGATTAATCCTACCTTCATGCCTAAGGTGGTTTCCAAAGTGGCTTTAAATCAAACTATCCACTTGCCAACTTTTTTCACCACTCCTCAAAATAAAGGGGAAAGGATCTTACATTCCTTGGATGTAAACAGACAACTACGTTTTTACCTGGACAGAACCATGGACATCAGAAAATCAGAACAATTGTTTGTTTCTTATGCTTCAAGTTCCCAAGGTAAAGCCATTTCAAAACAGACCATTTCTAAATGGATTGCTCATGGAATCAGATTTTGTTATTCACACCATGGAAAGTAAATCCCAGGAGTATACGGACTCATTCCACCAGAGCTGCTGCCACTTCTGCGGCCTTCCTCAGGGGAGTTCCTACCAAAGACATTTTGGAAGCTGCAACTTGGAGTTCAGTGCATACTTTTTCAAAGCACTACAATCTACCTCTCTACTCTAAGTCTAGGGCAGGCTTTGCCTCTGCAGTCTTGCAGGGCCTTTTAGCCGCCCCTTCTTCTTTATGACCACCTCCCTTTCTTTCAGCTTTGGGATTCTACCCTACAGTCATGACTGCAACAGTGAAACACGATGAACATAGTACAGTTGTGTACACCTACCATAAATGTAGATGTTCGAGTGTCTTCACTGTTGCAGTCTGGGTTTCCCTCCCACCTGCATCCTCTTATTTTTACTTTTTTATGGTTCATTTTTTCACCATTCTTCTGAGGTGTATTTGCAAAGGGTATGGGACCTTTATCATTTTGGGACTCCTGACATCTGGGGCAAGAAAAACTGGAGAAGACGCCGGACCCAGACTTTGGGATTCTGGCCGACCGAGGGCTGCCTGCCAGCAGGGGAGAACCCTACAGTCATGACTGCAACAGTGAAGACACTCAAACATCTACATTTATGGTAGGTGTACACAACTGTACTTTTGATACCTATGTACTTACCAGTTGTGAATGTCCCCTTTGTCCTTGTACACTGGCAGTAGTATGCTTATTCTCCAGTCATATGAGATATGCTTTTCTCTATATATTGCTAAAAGTACCCTCAGGAACCATTTATCTCCTAACTCACAGAACATCTTAAGTATATCTGCTGTGATCTCATCTGAGCCTGCTGCTTTCCTTGACTTCATTTTCCTTAGTGCTGTTCTTACTTCTTCTATGGTAGGCTTCTCCTCTTCTCTCATTATAGGCTGTTTCTGGAGCAGTACAGCTTCTGTAGGGTTTTCTTAATTCAGAAGCTGCTAGAAGTACTCCTTCCATCTGCTTTGGATGTCCAGTGGACTGGCAAGCAGGTTGTTGCTGGCTTCCTTTGTGAAGTGTTTCTGATGACTATCTTCTTCATCTTTCTGTTTTTACCTTGCAATCTGATAGAGTTTCTTTGTGTCATTTACTGAGTCACTTTCTAGAAGCTAGTAGAGTGCCTGTTTCCTTGTTCATTTCTATTGAAACTACTCTTTTAGCCTCTTTGTTAGCCAAACAGTATTCTTTCTTAGACTGGATTGTCTTTTCTCTTTCCCTCTTTTTCCTGCACTCCTTCTTTCTTTTGCCGATTTCGTGGATTTCCTTATTCCACCTCTAGAGCTCCTTATGTACCATATTTCCATATCTACTTCAGCCACATACCTGTTCTGCAATCCTCACATGTGATGTTTTGAGGCCCTGCCATTCTTCTTCATCTCCACCTCCACCTATTTCCTGTTCTTCCTGAGATGTAAGGGCACTGAGTATTACCATCAAGCCATTTTCTAGATAGATGTCTAGAGTGGCACCTTTTTCTTAATTTCTATTTAGGCAGTCCACATCTCTTGTTCTGTTTATCCTGATATGTACATTCAGATTCCCCATTATCAACACCAACTTATGTTGTCTTGCTTTATCTAGTAGGTCTTTCATCCAAGACTTGGAGAGGTGTTGAACTGTGAGTAATTAGCTTTTCAAAAAAAAAAAAAAAAGAAAGTGAATTAAATTATTTTAATTATTTCAATTTTTCTTTAAGTATTTAACTTGTGACCTTTGTGGTGACACTACTTTGTACTTTTCTGCTCTGTCCCATCTGATTGCATTTTTTAGTTTGTTCTGGGACTGTAGTCTTGTTTTTTAATTAGCAGTTGTGGGAAAATTGTGGTTCTGCATTTCTATTTCCACAAGTAGAATTACTTGTAAAAGCTATCTGTATTTTAAACCCTGCTGGGCCAACGTCTCGTAGTTTAATTCTCATTTGTGGTAGAACAACGAACTACTACCAGATTTGTGTCTTTGTCATTTATTACTGCATTTTTCCATAAAATCGGGTGCCTTAAACTGTAGTAGAAGTTCAATAGTGAGAGAATTGACTCTGTTCCAGTTTGTGCATCAGTACTTTTATATTCTACTTAATGTTTACCTGCTTGCATTCTGTGTCTGCCCATCCCCCACTAACACATTAAGATAAAGTTTCTGAAAGAACTTCAATATTACCTTTATTTGATTGCTAGCCTGCTTTTTCCTTGAAAAATTTTCAACACTCCCACCTTACTGCTGTTGTTATTTTATAAGGCTGTGTCTCTGCCATCCACCCCTTATGATTATCATATTTCCAAAGTCCATCCATCCCCTCTTTCGTTGCTACTGACTGCTGTATAATCTGTTTATGTTCTCTTCCCACCCATTGTTTTCCATACGTCCATGTTATTGAATGCCCACCCAGCAAACCAGTATTGTTCTTGACTAAACCTCCTTTACTCCATACTGTCTTCTGCTCATTTTCCTGGACCTCAGCAAAGCTTGGAATCCTAGCCCGCATTCCAGAAGTATTTTACTTGTATCCAGTGCTATACTTAAAAAGGAAAACAAATATCAGGACTATCGTAAAAGCAAGATCCCTCAAAGTTAACAGTGTAACTGTGTTAACTTTACACCTTTTAGAGCTTGCTACCGTAAACTTGCATTCTGTGTTAATAATAATGAAGGTTTACTCCATTTTCTCAGTAAACATCCCCCGCTACAAAATTATTATTATCCTGAAATAATTAGGGGTCTAAACATGTTCATCTCTCTGGATCTCTATAGAAATTGCCAAGCTGTTGCCATGAGAAAAGCCTAGGTTTCTGGGTAACTGATTCCTGGAAGTACTATTGCACTATTAGAAATCAGAATATAATGAATGCAAAGTAGAGAAGAAAATAAACATGTAAAACAAAAGCAAGACTATTTTTAAATAACCCAAACTGTTTTTGCTAGAAAATAAAATCTCACATAAAGATTAAAACATTGCCCAGACATTTCCCTTTAAATGAATGGTCAGGTTTACTCCACTCCCTCCAAGATAACTAATGCCTTAGCTCTTCACTCTCAGTGAAAACTTACTAATAGCCAGCCATTCCACTGGCATTAAGGGATAAAGCCCTGACTATAGCCAAGGTGACCTGGTTTTGATTAGTGGATTGGGCAACTGATAGAGTGGCAGGGAGGGATGGGAGCTGCCCTCAGATGTGTGTCAATAAGCACAGGGGATAGGGAGGTTATGTTTTAAAAAAAAGCCCCAGGTAGAAGATGAACTGTAGACCCACCATAATGCCATTAGGTTCTTCACTGGCCCAAGTGTAAATTCAGGCATTGGAATGGGGGGAAATGGAGTGTTGATAGACCCAGTGTAGGTAGTGGGAGCACTAGGATGGCTGTCAGAATGACAGTAAGGTTTTTTGGGGGGGGACTGATAAGCCATTTAATGTTTCTGATATGCAAAACCTAATGCAAAAGATTATGTGCCTGATTCCTTGCTTCTCTTTTTAAAAAGTACCCCTCAAATGAGCTAACACATAGTTGAGTAGCATACCTATCTATGTCCAGCCTGATTTGGAATGGTTCCATCTAGAATTCTTGAGAAATTGAAATGCCTTTATCAATGTCCTACTCTGGCACATCATTAACATCTCAATAGAAATTGCCATTTCCAGAGATCACTGGAAGGCCTCAGTCATGATGTCCATTCTTAAATCAGACCTGAAGACCAATCTCATATCTTACAGACCTATTTCTTTACTGACTCATCAAAAATCCTAGAAATAAAATCTCTGAACAACTGACACAATCTATAGAAAACATTGAGAAAACTCTATCATCCTAACAGAGAAGCAGTATATTTCCAGAATGGGATGTAGCACAACCCCCCTCTCCTTAACCAGATATCAATCTATCTATATAGATAGATAAATGGGTTTATATCATTTAATCTTAAGTTCTTTTCATCTAAACTTGTTTCATTGAAGCATGTATAAGTCAATAGAAAGTACCTGATGGTGTTATTTTTATCATAGGAATTATTATGGAAGTGAGTCTTGCAGAGTACGTGTAGGCTACAATGGTTACCATTATGTTGAACCCCCAGATTTGTAGATGACTGTGTTTTCACTACAGCACTGTGCAGTCTGAGAAAGTCCCAGGTGGGGGAAAACAGTTCCTACTGTGATGTTTGGATTAGCAAATACAGTCTTTTAATGTAGTTGAATGGCTATTTTTGTCATGTTACAGTCTAGTGTTTAATACATTAATGGCAATTGCTAAGGGCTTCATCAGAAAGGAGGTGAAATATATTGTATACAGCCTTTAGTTAGCATAAGACTTTATTGGTCACATGATATGTATGAGAATGGAATGTGAAGAACCTGTCTAGCAAAATGCTTAAGTATCTTTAATCTTTGACATTAGGAAGTATGATTCCAATGGGGTCAGAAATTAAAATTTCTTGAATTTTGGATAGGCTTTAGTAGTTTCAAATACCATAACAAAAAATTGCTTGGTTTTGACATGGGAAACCGTATTCAAAATTTTACAAAATATTGATAAACTATAAAACAATACCCAAATCCTCATATTGGAAATATATAACAAAAGGACCCTCAAAACAGTTAACTGAAGATATTAAAACAAATATCTTATTATCGATAAAATATACATCCTTTACACAATACTGGAAAGTTTTTAATTGGAAATGCTTACACAGAGCATTCTTAACCCCAGACAGAATCAGTAAAATTAGTTCTTCCATGAAAGGAATATGGAGATGTGAGCAAGTACACAATGCAGATTGGAACCACATTTTCTTTGATTGTGTCAAAATTAAGCTATTTTGGAATGGTATTATTAACTTTCTACAAGCTTTATTTAATGAATCATTTTATTTAACTAAAGCTCTTGTATTATTAAATGTGAATGAAGGTCCTTATTTAAATAGATCAAACGTGTATCTAGTATGGACTATACTTGCAATTTCAAGGAAGTGTGTAACAAGAAGATGGAATGCCTACTGAAGACCACAGCATTATTGAAAATTAAAATTAAAAAACTAAGAATTTATCCAAAGCCAGTTATCAACAACCCTTGGGGAAAAGTCTTATCGTTGATTGACACTATACAATAATTGATCAGACACTCTGATGATGGATTGGACATACTTATAAAGTAACTGTATACATTAAGATCGGTTATAGTGTCAGGCTAATGTAAATAGTGTACACAGTTGTTTAAGATGTTATGTTTAAATACTATGGAATTCATTCAAATGTATTTGAAAAATAAAAAAAAATTTGAAAAAAATTTGCTTGGTGTATATAGTGGATTTGTTTTGTACACATCAATTCTATATTCATATGAAAACGTCATGCAGACCAGACAATGTCAACACAACCAGTGTTGCTATTGTACTCCACTTACAGTAGCAAAGCAAAAGTAAATGTTGATTATCTAGGAAGAGTTCATCTGTGTTATACGTGATGTATTTGTCCAGTTACTTGCGGAAGTAATGGATAGTCCTACATTATGCTTACTGCATGCCTTCCAGGGGTAACACTCACTGGGCATATGTAAGCGGTTATGGTGATCAAAAGAAAACTCTGGTCCCTGGTTAGATGATGGGACCACCTCTGGTTCACTCATGCTTTGCCTCTTGGGCCATATATGAGCCATAGAGTTCTCACCCCAATGGAAGAACAATCATAGTGATTACTTACAATGAAGGCATAAAAATCAGATATATAGTTGAATAAGTAACCAGGAAATATTGTAAAGGAACTAGCTGAAAATGTTAAGAAAATAAGTCAATAATGCAAAAAGGTAACTCAAAAGATAAACACACACACACACACACACACACACACACACACACACACACACACACACACACACACACGCACACACACAAAAAAAACATTGTTTAAGCTGTCTTGCATCCCCCACTCCACTTTATGTTTAATGTTTAAATATAATTACTCAAGACCATACAATCTTGGAGGTAAGAAATATTCTTATCCTCACAATTCAGTTTACCTTCATGTGTACGTATTGCACACAGGCAAACAGCAATTGTTCGAAAGGCAGTTTGCAAAGTTTGCACATGCCGAACAGAAAAAGGTTTGAATGTGCAATGAGTGAATGGGGATCGGAAAATGGTCCCTTTCCCCACTGTAGTGCGATCTCGGAGTTAGAATATTAAAGCTGGGGTTGTGTGGGGGACACAGCCCCCACATGGGGGGGTACAGGGAGGCTTGCCCCCCTGCTTTACACTTTATTAGATTTTTTTCAACATTCTTCTTCTTCTTCTTTCAGCTTTTCCCGGTTAGGGGTCGCCACAGCAGATCATCTATCCGCTCATGATTGGCAGTGGAGTTTTACGGTGTCGAGTTGCCAGCCCAGTGCCAACCTTCCACAGAAGGCACACACATGCACGCACTCATGCCTAGGGCCAATTTAGAGTGTCCAATCCACCTACAGCATGTCTTTGGGATGTGGGAGGAAACCGGAGCACCTGGAGTAAGCACACGCGACCACAGGGAGGACATGCAGACTCCGCACAGAAGGCACCCCAGCCGAGGATTGAACCGGAGAACCTCTTGCTGTGAGGTGACAATGTCTGCTTTTCAATTTGCTGATTTTCGAACATTTAAAACTGTCACTTTTTTCATTTTCGTGGTTACGATTCGCTCATATGAGCAATCACACCACTGTGATTCGGCTTTGTAAAAGTAAATCTCACAATTCAGCAGTCTTATTGAAGTTACTACACAGTCATAACTCTCAACTGTCCAGATTTTTGCATAATGCCCAGAATTTTGCTTCATATTTTCAGTCTGTTCCTCACAAAATTTGTGTTTTTCTGGCCAATCACTGAGGACTTGAAGTCACTAAAAATAACATACATTTGAGTTTCAGACTTTATATTCTTCAGAAAATGCATGGTAACACAAATCCTGTAATTTTAGCAAGTCTGTAAGTTTATAAGGGCAATATTTAAAATTTGTCCCTATATTTGGTCCTTTGTCCCCCCATTATTTTCGGCATTGCACACATTTTTTGTACTAAGAGGTTGAGAGGTACATACATACTCTGACTAAACATACAAGTTAACTACAAAAGAAAATAGCTATCCATGTTTTGCATATCTACAATGAGATAGATATTGCTGATCTCCCAAAAACATATATATCTTTTGAGCCAGGTGATGTCTCCATGTACAGCACATGGCATAGATTGCCAGTGTCCCTGCCTGCATGTAACAAACATATATAAGGAGCTCTCTGATTATGTAGCCCAGGCAGGTATGACCCTGACCCTGAGCAGTATCCTTCCTTCACCAAGAAAGATGCCACAACATAGAGACAAGATGATCAGCTTTAACAATTGGCTTAATTTCTGGTGTCATTCAAAGGGGATCCAGTGTCTGTCTGCCTGGGATGACATACTTGACAAGCCACGCTGCTTTGCAAGGGACGGCTTGCACCTGTCACCCCTGGGATTCCGGATATTGGCTAAGGCTCTTGCACCCCCATAGTGCCTTTTTTAGGCAAGGCTCAAATTCTAAACCTACCACCCTAGAAAACAAAAATGGGAAGAAACTAAGGGTAATGCTGCTCAATGCCAGAAGTCTAAATCTCAAATTGCATGCACTCGAGGCCCTTCTCAGTATGGAGAACATCGATGTCTGTGCTGTGACTGAAACCTGGTTCAAGGCTCCTGAGAGCACCCCGGCACTATCAGGTTTTACCTTATATCATGCGTTCCAGCCCCAAAACCCGGACCACACCACAAAAGGAGGGGGTGTATCCATATTCATCAAGGATACCCACACCTCCAGGTTGGTGGCAACGCACGAAGCATCGGAAACCATCCAGGTGCAATTAACCATAGGCAAAACTGCTCTACAATTTGTAGCATGCTACAGGCCACCCTCTCAAACTCAGGAACCCCACACAGCCTTCCTGAAGACACTGGAGGGTATAAATTTATCTCCAAACACCATTATATTGGGTGACTTCAACTAACTGAATATAGACTGTGAACATTACTCAAGCCCCAACTTTCTAGCCCAAAGGTTCCTGGAGTTCATAAATTCAAATGCCATGGAACAACTAGTCACCGTTCCCACAAGAGGAGAAAATATACTAGATCTCATCATCATAAACATGGGGACAAAATGCTCCACACCGGAAGTATATCCCTCATTGGTGAGATCAGATCACAAACTTATCTCACTGGAAATCCACATCCCGCCCCCACCCCAAACAAAAAGACCACAGTGAAGAACTTCTCTAAAGCAAACTTCACACTACTCAAGACTGGTGTGGTATCCTTCAAGGCCCCCGAGCCAGTGGAAACCACAACCCAAGCTGCGGAAGCCCTTATAAATGCCTTCTACGAACACCTCCAGGACTGCATGGATCAGGCAATCCCTAATAAAACCAAGACTCTTTCCACCAAGGGCAAACGTCCAGTCTGGTGGACCCCAGCCATAAACAAACTTTACAATAAGAGGAGAAAGCTGTTACATGATACAGCAAAATCCATAAAAGAGAAAACACCCTTCATCATTATTAGTAAAAAAATACGAGCACTCATAAAATCATCCAAGGCCAACTTTGAGAGAAAAATTGCAATAGATTCAAAAGACAATCATAAGGCCTTCTTCAGCTATGTTAGAAACCTGGTTGGAAACTCCCAGATATGCGCAGAATTAGTCCAAAATTATACAAAAATCACTGAACCCACAGACATTGCCAACATACTGGCAGACAGGTTCAGTGCAAACTTCACCCCCCCCCCCCCAAAAGGAGAGATAACTATCCCAGTGGAGTGTAGCCTCCCAGACATCTCAAATGCGCAGTTGAAAGCTGCTCTCTCTAAAGCTAAAAACACAGCATCAATGGGACTGGATGGTGTCCCCGGCTGTGTGCTACATGAACTCAACAAGGAACTAAACCCACATATAAGGCAGCTGTTTAATCTTAGCCTTACCACAGGATACGTGCCCAAGGAGTGGCGTACAGCAACTGTGGTCCCACTCCACAAAGGCGGTACCTCTACGGACCCTGGTAATTACCGCCCCATAAGCTTAACAAGCCTGGTCTGCAAAGCTATGGAGAGGATCATAATGGAACTCATAAACAAAGACATAGGGGACTTGCAGACATTGGACCCGACCCAGTTTGGCTTTGTCAAGGGCAGATCATGCCTTTTGAACTTGGTTGACTTCTTCGAAACAGTCACCAAGGCCATTGATGAGGGAAAGGCAGTCCATACAGCCTACCTTGACCTTGCAAAAGCTTTCGACACAATACCCCACTCGGGTATTATAGAGAAACTTACCAGCTTAAATGTAAACCCATATGTCACAAGATGGGTTGCAAACTGGCTAAAGGACAGAACCCACAGGGTTAGAGTTGCTGGCGCCATGTCAGACTCCAAGCCGGTCACAAGTGGTGTCCCACAGGGCTCAGTCCTTGGCCCCCTGTTGTTCGGCATCTACTTCTCAGAAGTACAGGCAAACATAGGAGGACTATGGCTGACAAAGTTTGCAGATGACTGCAAACTGGGCGCCATAGTGGAAAGTACATCAGACACAGATATCCTTCAGAGGGGTCTCACGGAAACTGATACTGGTGCCAGAGCCATGGCCTGAAGATAAATGCCAAAAAATGTATAGTCATACCCTTCGGGAAAAACAAGGTAACCCCAAGCTACCATATAGGTGGCAATCCATTAAGCACAGAAGAGGTTATCAGGGACCTGGGGACCCAGGTTGACAGTAGCCTTTCTTTTGACACTCACATTGCTAAAGTGGTTAGAAAGACCTTCTACATTGCCCACCTGATCATGAAGGGATTCACATCCAGATCAAGTGAGGTCATTGTTCTCCTGTACTCTTCACTTATCAGACCAATGATCGAGTACAATGCCCCATTCGGGATGTATCTCACTCGACACCTGCAGCAATTGGAGAGACCCCAAAAGTTCCTCACCAAAAGGATAAAGGGACTCCAAAATCTGTCATATGCTGCCAGACTGAAGAAACTCCAGCTCTATTCAGTCGCATACCGCCTGCTCAGAGGTGACCTGTGCCTGACATACAAGGCCATGTCCAACCCGGAATTAATGGACATGCTCCACCTCCAAAAATCCAAATCTACCAGATCCACTAGAGCAAGCGACATAAACCTTAGCACGGATATAAATAGGACATGCTGGAGGGATAGATTTGTCACCCAGAGACTCCCTATGCTGTGGAATAAAATTCCGGTCCATGTGAGGCAGAGCACCTCGCTGGCTCTGTTCAAGAGAAATCTTGACCGGTGGATGAGAATCGTAGGTTTACCCCGGCAATCATCTCTGTGTCACTGCTGGACAGAGGCACAACAAACTAATGGGCACAGTATTTTTTAACATAAGGGGTGGCGTAAGCCACAAAACTTTGGGCTAGGCTTATAAATGCCTTAGGGCAGATAGCCTAGTATAAACCTATGAACCTATGAACCTATAAACAGGGATTAGTATTTGTATCAATATATGTACATGCAACAATATGTATACAGCATAAGTCACCCGGCAGCATGAAAGTATTGCTAGCACATGAACAGAAATAATGTTTTTGTTTTTATACTATCATTTTTTGCCTCTGCATCTGTTGACCTTCAAGGCTCAAAGGGGCTGTTATCCAGGATGTTATGAGACCGTTTTGTGCTCTTACTGACATCCTAGCAAGAAGAAATGTTTTATGATATGTATTTCACTATATCCATGGTATGAAGGAATGTCCTCCTGTGCTGTAATATGTGAGGATAAAGCTGTATAGTATAGAGGCCTAGGATTAATGATAGGTATGTATATCCATAAACATAAAGGCATTAGCAGCCAATAATGCTAAGTTCCATTGATTATGCATAACCATTTGCTAAACTTAAATGCGCCAAACATGGAAAGACAAAGGATTACTTATATATCTGCTTGGGGAGTAAGACATCACATAAGCAGGGCAATATGGCCTCTATGTGTCAGAGAATGAATGAGAAAAGCATAAGAAATGAGCAGTGCAGTTACATAATACTAATATATAGTTATGTAGCACAAACACGGATGACAGGTGGAATGGTTTGTATAGTAGTCACACGATACCTGCCAGCAAATGATTCATATAGCAAAAAACATACATAGGTACATATTTTACAGAGCTGAGAAAATTATACATATGCCCAGAAAAGTGAGCACGTTTCTCTGGGAATAAAGGGTAAGAAAATATAGAGAATTATGGCTGGGTTCATGTTGTTATGGGTTTTGAAACATGAATGTCAAGAAATTCAAGAACATGTTTCAATGTGAATTATGATCAAATAGACCAGATCATAATTTATTTTATTTATTATTAACAGCTAGACTTGTGTTAGAGCATTCATAGCAAGCAATCAGTGGCCACCACAGAAGAGAATATAGAAATTTCTAAAGTCGTTATATGGGCTGTTAGAAAAAAAAATAAATATAAATATTTCAACCTAGATTATGACCGAATAGACCAGATCATAATTCTTTGTGGTACACTGAGATTTATCTGCTTACATATTTACTTCAAAAGTTATAGACAAAAATGTAGTAGCACTAAGTGTTTTACAGATTTGAATGCTGTAGCATACTTGCCTATTCCACAGAGAGAGTGACCATCACAGAAGAATGGTGAGAAGTCATTATTCACTTAATTTGGACTTTAAAAAGAAAAAGCCCATATAATGAGTTTAGCAATTTGTAAACTCTCTTCTGTGGTGGCCATTGATTTCTATTAATGCTCTAACACAAGTCTAGGTGTTAACAGAGATGAGGGGTGGGTGTTTAACAAAAGCTTGTTGTTGTATCTTTCGGCTTTTCCCGGTTAGGGGTCGCCACAGCGGAACTCCGGTCCGCTAATGATTGGCAGTAGATTTTTACATGCCGACTTGCCGGGTCTGATGCACAACCTTCAACGAAGGAACACCCATTCACGCATGTCGCCACACAGAAGACGCTCTAACTGAGAATCGAACGGAGCAACGTCTTTCTGTGAGGTGACAACACTACCGCAGCACCAGCACCACCGCAGTACTTTAACAAAAGCTTGTTAAGCATTTAATATTGGATATTATGAAACAGTGAAGTCTAGAATATATGCCAGTAGGAACAGATTGTGAAGGAGTAAGTGAGGTGAGTGATTAAGATGGGGAGGGGGGAGTTGCTGAGGTTATGGGGTGGCGTGAGGAGAGTACCAGCTATATTAAAATATACCAGTGTGCCTCGTTCATGTTGTCCCCCTGAATAATCAAGAACTGATAGTCTACTGGAGATTAATGGACGCAACCTGTCATTTGCATAAATTGCACCATATACAGCTAAGAATCATATTACATGACATATTGTTCATCCTGCTGAAAACTAGGCAAAAACAGCCTTCTGCACCTTGGCAATAAGAATAGCATCAGCATTTCCCAGTTCCCACTAACTGCTACACCACCATGGCGGCTGTAGTGGTACAGCAGTTAGCACTGTCGCCTCACAGCAAGAGGCTCTCGAGTTCAATTCTCAGCTGGGGTGTATTCTGTGCATAGTCTGCATATCCTCCCTGTGGTTGCTTGTGTATCCTCCAGGTGCTGCAGTTTCCACCCACATTCCAAAGACATGCAATAGGTGGACTGGGCATTCTAAACTGGCTGTGTATGTGAGTGAGTCACATGGATGAACTACTGTGGCAGGGCCAGCCACCCAGCATGTCTGATATAGCATTAACCACCTTCCATGGCCTAGAAAAGCCTCATGTAACTGGCATTCATCTGTACATCAGCAGCTGTCAGCATGTAAAAATATATCTCATCTATACATCAGCAGCTGACAACATGTAAAAATATATCTTTCTCTGAATAATACAGTAATACTCTTATGTGACAATATTAGGCTCTAGTAATATACGCCATTACTTCTTTTTGTACCAGTGTACCAGTAATGGCTATATGCAGGCTTCCACTGTCATTTCCACATCAGCACTCAATATACTCAGCAACTGCTGGGCTGTATAATTATCATGATATAGACATAATAAGCCTATCAGTATGCAATCTTAGTGTAGTACCATGACCAAAAGCTCTAGTGAACTTAATATAAAGAACAAGAAAAAGGGGTTGGATGATGACAGCCCCTACAAGACAAACAGGAGCGGAGTCAAACATCTACTGTTGCGGTGAGTTCCTCACACAAATATACTGCAGTATATCCCCATGCCTGTGTCAAAAGTAAGTCATAACCTCCATGTAGAATAAATAGCAAACTATTAATCTAAATATTTGGGTGGAGGAGCCCATCAGCTTCCCCTTAAAAGTAATGTGGGAAAGCCCTCTAGCATTATAGTGGTAGCCCTTTTTTAAAGGTTTAGTAAACCCCTCTATAGAAGACCAGGTTATCATGTAATACCCCCTAAAAACCTGTTCAAGTAGCCCACTCATGTAGAGTATGCCACAAAAAGTTCCTGGAAGGGCTCTGCTGTGGCATAACAAAAGCCAATACAGCTGTCAAGCCATTAAAGGATTATTCGCTACCACATTGAAGACCTCACAGGTTGTTATGATCTAAGAGACAAAATATGACCTGCTTCTTTGATTTGTTTGTCATTAGATATGTATATGCTCAAAACTGAATTCTAAGATCCTTTGGCTACAATTTTGTGGATGGGTGTAGAAGGTGTAGGTCTTCACATTCAGTGCTGTGTCAGACATAAATTTTGGCAAAGGGAAAATAAAAAATTGATGGAAATAAATGGGAAATAGAAAATACACCCCTGGGATTCCATCTGTGTCCCTGCTGGACAGGGGCATCAGGTGGTGACTTGCGGGAGCATGGGCTAATTTATTGGCTAGGCTTATAAGGGCCTCAGGGCCAGTAGCCTAGTAACGTGCTATGATCCTATGATCCAAAAGGACAGAGATGGTAGATATGGCCACCTGTCCTAATGAGAGACTTTGTAAGGATGCCTGAAAAAACTGTGTGAAAAATGAAACTTTGCATTTCTGAAGTATCTTGGCTGCTGTAATCACCAACAAGACATGGATCTTCTAGGATAAAAAAAGCAGGTTTGCAAAACAAACTTGTTTAACTGTTGTATCCCAGGATGGAAGGATTGTCCCTTCTAGGAGCGTTTAGAAGAGAAATATTACTGACAAAAAGCTTGAAAGTTTGAAGAAGTGGGTAATACAGGTAGGTACAAAAGTTGTTTCCATTTAGATAAACAGGATTGCCTGATAGTAAGCTATTCAGCCTTTGACAAAAATTGAACCACCTATGAGGAAAGCTGATGTGTTTGGAACCAAAATGTCAGCAGTACTGCTATTCAAAGCAGGCTGAGAAGGGATGGGTGCACGAGTGGACTTAGTTACTGAAGAGCAAATGCTCTCCTTTTGGTTTTAGAGGAACCCTTTCAATAGGCAAATGGGCAGAAATGAATACACTAGATTCCGGTCTGAAGCACTGAGAATGCCTAATGTGGCCTTGTTCAAAACTTTGGTGAATGTTTATTATAACGAGCAGCATAGGAACAGCCTCTCCAAAATCCCCATAGGTTCATAGGTGTATACTAGGCTAATGGCCGTAGAGCCTTTACAAGCCTAGCCCATATGATTACCCTGGCATTGTGCCACCTGACCTTAGTTCCCAGTGCCTCTGTCAAGTAGAGCCACTGGAGTGATCTCCGGGCTGAATCTTCTATTTCCCATCCACTCATCAAGATTTCTCTTGAAGAGGGCCAGTGAGGTGCTCTGTTTGACATGCATGGCAAGTGTATTTCATAGCATGGGCACTCTCTGGGTTATGAACCTGTACCTCCAGCATGTTGTGTTAATTGTGGTAATGAGGTTGAGGTCTGTGGAGTGTGTGGTGTGGAGGGATTGGGATTTCTTTAAATGTAGCATTTCTAATAGAGCTGGGTCAGACATGGATTTGTAAGTCAAGCAGAGATCACCTCTAAGTAGGTGATATGAGGCAGAGAATAGTTGGAGCTTTTTAGTATGTCCATATAGGACAAGTGTTTAAGGTCTCAGATCCTCTTTGTGAGGTACTTTTATGGCCTCTCCAGTTGTTGCAGGTGTCTAGTGAGGTACATGCCAAATGGGGCATTGTACTCAATTATTGGCCTAATGAGGGAAGAGTAGAGGGAGACAATGACTTCTTTATTCCTGGATGCAAAACCCTTAGTAATGAGATGTGCCACATAGAAGGACTTTCTGACTACAGTGGCAATGTGGTGGTCAAAATAGAGGTTGCTGTCAGCCTGTGTTACCAGATCTCTTATAACTCCTTCTGTGTTCAGTGGGCTACCATCAATGTGGTAATTCATGGGAACCAGGTTTTTCCCAAAGGGGATGACCAGAGCTGGCCATAGGCATAGGCCACAATTTTTGGCATTGAACTTAAGGCCATGGTTCTGACACCAGTCGTTGGTCTCAGTGAGGCCTTTCTGTGGGATGGCAACATCACTTGGGGAGTTAATAATAACTGCTGACTTGCAATCATCTGCGAACATTGTCAGCCAGAGTCCATTCGTATTGGCCTGCACTTCAGAGAAGTAGATACCAAACAGGAAAGGACCCAGGACCGAACCCTGTGGGACTCCACTAGTGACAGGTAAACAGTCTGACTTGGAGTTAGCTACTTTCACACTGTGGGTTCTATTTGTGAGCCAGTTTGCAACGCATCTAGAGATATAGGGGTTGATGCCTAGTTTAATGAGTTTTTCTATGATTCCCGAGTGGGGAATAGTATCATAGGCCTTGGTCAGATCAAAGTAGACTGTATGAACTACCTTGCCTTCATCCACAGCTCTGGTGACTGACTGAAAGAAGTCAACCAGGTTGAGCAGGCATGATCTACCCTTCACAAAGCCAAACTGTGTGGGATCTAGAGTTTGGACATTCCCCATATCCTTGTTTATTAGGTCCATGATGATGCATGCCATAGCTTTGCATATCAGACTTGTCAGGTTAATGGGGCAATAGTTCTCAGGGTCTGTAGTCGCTCCTCCTTTGTGGAGAGGAATGACTGTAGCAGTGCACCATTCAATAAGCCTGAGGTGAGGCTGTGATTGAACAGGGTACATAGGTGAAGTGCTAGTTCACTCTGTAGTTCATGTAGAACACATCCTGGGATATTGTCAGGTCCCATAGAAGCTGTGTCCTTGGCTTTGGACAGTGCTGTTTTAACCTGTGCAGCAGTAATACTGGGTGCCTGGCAATCTACTTGTATTGTGATTGGTCCTTTGGGGGGGAGGGGTAAAGTTGGCACTGAATCTGTTGGCCAGTGTATTGGGAATATCTGTTGGCTCAGTATAGGAGGTAACATTGTGCAGTAGCTCAGAGCAAATCTGGGTATTGCAGTGGAGATTCTTTACATAACTATAGAAGGCTTTGTGGTTGTCTTTACTATCTGCTGCAATTCTGTTTTCATAGCTAGCTTTAGAGGATTTGATGAGTTTGTTTATGGCAGGGGACCACCAGATTGGCTTCCTTTTTTTGGAGGAGAGTGACTTGGTTCTGTTGGGTATGGCGACATCCATACATTTGTGTACGTGTTTGTACAATGCACTGGTGTATGATTCAGTGGTCATGCAACTATTTCTCATTTGCATGGGTGCCATGAAGTAAGCCACCTCTGTTTTTAGGAGCCCAAAGTTAGCTTTGGAGAATTTTGTATGGTGGTTACCTTTGCGGGGGGGGGGGGGGTGGAGTGGGAGGGATGTGGATTTCCAAGGTGATTAGTTTGTGGTCAGATCTAACCAGGGAGGAGTTGACATTGGTGTAGAGCAACGGTCGCCCATGTTAATAATGACCAGGTCAAGGATGTTGCTACCTCTAGTGGGGGAGTGATATATGAATATCAACAGAGAGAATGCTTCTGAGTTTAACTGTCACTCATTATTAGAAGATCCTTGTGACTTAAGTGCATGGCACAGCATCTTTACACAGGTCACCAGACTTAAAGAGCCTGTTTATCACTTTCAATCAAAAAACAAACAAGTCACTGAAGACAGACACCTGCTATTTGCTGTTATTGCTCATTCAGCTTTTTGTACATTTGTGTCATTAGTAGTTGTGCTGTCTGAAACTCTAACATATTACTGCTTCTAAAACATACTTTTATAACAGAAAACACCAATAAAAAGGAGCCAGTGTCAAGAAATGCAGTAACTGTTATCATATAATTAAAAAAACTTTGAAGTATAACTTAAGAAGTTGTCTTTTGGCTTTACTTGACAAGCGGATTTAATTTATCTTCTTGCAATGTAAATAATGTGTACAGAGGATGAGTTTCCTGGCAGGTATCTTAAATGGCAAAGAAGGTTTGCAGGTAAGGGTTACATCAACTGCTTTTGAATTCTTAAGCCAGCTTCGGTACTCCTCACGAGTTACCAAAGAGACAGAAATTGAAGGTAAAATATCTGAATTATAACTGAATTCATAGTTTCAATACATCAATATTATTTGGGATAGACGTAGGAGCATAAAGAAGCTGCTAAGCCATGCAGGTATGAAACCCCCAGAGCAGTACTGCTGTTATAGTATCAGGTATGTTGTTCTTTACATGTGCTGCCTGGAATTGGATTAGTGACTTACTCCGATTATTATAATGATGCCTCTTAAACCCCGTGCATTGCTGCTTACAATAACCGTCACTGTATCCATTAATCAATCAATCAGTTAATTAATTAACATTTTGTGTAATATCCTGTTAGTCCTTTGGCATACTGGAGCACCACTTAAGGTTTGCCATCTTTCGTCCTTGTTGATATTTTGCAATACATGCATATAATTTGTCTTGTTAGTTACTCATGCATGCAGTTAATCAATGCAAAGACAATACAGAGAAAGACCCAGTCCTTTTTGCTATGGAAATGAAATGGTGATGGATTTCAAAACATTAATGGATATATTACTGCTACCCTAGCTAAGCCCTGTAATGTTAAATCATAAATCATAGAGTTATTAATTGGAATGCCATCAATAATAAACAGTGCTGTAATACAGAACTGTGGAGTTTATTTTTATTTATTCATTTACAGTTAGCAGGACAGCTGAACTGGTTTCATGACCCTTTTCAGCCACAATCCAAGCTTTTACAGGACAAATAAGTAGTGCTGCCCCCATATTTCCCATGAGTGGTAAAATATGGAATGTCTGGGATTTCATTTCTGTTCTGCAGTGACCCCATTTATGCTGTAATACAGATCAGTGTGGATAGCAACACTGTTTTCCTAAGAAACTATACTGTGATGAGAAACTGTTGGGACCCAGTACTGTCCCTTAGCTCCACTTCTATACTATAAAACAGTGTGTGTCCCCTGGAAAGTCTCATTAATGTTGTAACACATAATAACAAACCCTATTAACAATGGAATATGAAATTACAGTGTTGTCGATAATGTGTCTGTAGAATTCCTCAAATATAACAGAATTGAACAGTATGGAGTGACTCGATTATAACCTCCTTCAACAAACCTATTTGCTGAGGATAACAGGCATGTGACAATGTTAAGAGACTCCAATATTATTTGTCAGGTGAGTGCGTGTGCTGTGGGAGAGTAGGTGTCTCTTTGGGCAAGCCCTCATTCGGGGGGGGGGGTTAAGCATAATGGTTAAGGTGTTTACCTCACAGACACAGAGTAAGTTCAGTTCATACCTTTGTGAAACTAGCTAGGTTTAAAATGGCATAGAGAGCTGATAGCTTACTATTTATCCATGAACCTTTGGAAGTCTCACTGGTGAACTCACTGTTGATGTGTAGTGGATAAGTAGGTGGTTCTAGTATTGTTTCGTGCAGAGAACCACTGGATGAATCAAAACTGTTCCTTTAAGAAATCTGCCAGTAAAGCATGGTGGTAGTGCATGGTCGCAATATTATACCTCTGCTAGGTAACACAAAAAAAATAAATAAATAAAAAATAAAACAGGAACCCAAAACAAAAAATAAAAAAGGGGGCTCGTGCCAAACAAACATTAAAAAGTCTCTCATTGGTGTTTTTCTTTCTTTAAAAGTAGTTTTCAGCATTAAACTCTTCATGAGAAAATATCTGCATTGCCATTAAGGTCAAGTATCAGGTATGTGTTAAAACGTGACTCTTTAAACTGTGCCACTGTTCCACTGTATCACTGCTCAATAAAGACAATAAGTGAAACAAAAGCAGCTGCATGTGGCTAAAGCAAAGCCATTTGCTGGAAAAAAAAATAAAAATGAGCAAAAGTAGTTAAATGGCTGAAGAGATATGAAAGTGTCTATTTTTAAAAATAAAGACTGAATATTGCTAAAAAGGTGTAGGTCTGTAATACAAAGAAATGCCTCATAGTCCATATGGTAAATAGTTCTGAGCATTGAATAATTTAGTGGAAACCACCTCAGCTTTTCTAATGAGCTAAGAAATCATCTCCATAAACATATTCTTGCTGCTGCTAACTGTTCCCAATAAATAAAAGTGGCCACATGTGGCTAAAACCAAGGAAACTACAAATGAAACAAACATACCTCAGGTAATTAGCACAGTTAACTAATTTTAAAAATGAAGACTGGCATATAACTGTCAACCTATAGGTGTGAAAATCTAGAAGAGAAAAGAAGAGTTTATTACAAAAACAAATAATATATATATATATATATATATATATATATATATATATATATATATATATGTGTGTGTGTGTGTGTGTGTGTGTTCTTCAGCTTAGCATTAAGGATTATGTACGATAACTGCACTTTAGAATTTATAGGTTTATAGGTTCATAGGTTGGTACTGAGCTATCTGCCCGAAGGCATATATTAGCCCAGCCACGTTGTGCGGTATTCATCGCCCCTTTAGTAGTTCCCTAGACCCCTGTACTAGTAGCTAGTACCCTTGTCCCCTATCTAGTAGTGCTGTTGGTGTGATCTCTGGTGTGAACTTTCTGTTACCCATCCACTCATCAAGGTTCCTCTTGAAGAGTGATAGTGAGGGGCTCTGTCTTATGTAGATCGAGACCCTGTTCCATAGTAAGGGAAGTCTCTGCGAAGGGAATCTATCCCTCCAGCATGTTCTATTCATTGTTGTGTTGAGGTTTATATCCCTAGAGCGTGTAGCTCGAGTAGATTTGGTTTTGCTAAGATGGAGCATGTTCAACAATTCTGGGTTGGACATGGCTCTGTACGTTAAACAGAGATTGCCTCTGAGAAAGTGGTATGCAACAGAAAACAGTCTTAGCTTTTTCAATCGTGCTGCATAGGCAACTGATTGAGGCCAGTAATCCTCTTGGTTAGGTACCTTTGTGGTCTCTCCAGCTGCTGGAGATGTCTAGCCAGGCACATTCCAATTGGTGCATTGTACTCAATAATGGGTCTGATGAGGGAAGAGTAGAGGGGCACCATTACATCCTTAGATCTTGATGCGAACCCTTTCGTGATCAGATGGGTCACATAGAAGGATTTTCTAACCACTTTGTCAACATAATTATCCAATGAAAGCTGACTATCTACTTGGGTCCCTAGATCCCTTATTTCTTCTTCAGATTTCAGGGGATTACCTCCTATGCTGTAGTTTGCGGGTGCTCTGTTTTCTCCAAACGGGATTACTACACATTTTTTTGCATTTAGCTTGAGACCATGGCTTTCACACCATGCATCAGTCTCATTTAGGCCCTTCTGGAGGATCTCCATGTCGGCTGGAGACTCTATTATAGCACCCAGTTTGCAGTCGTCCGCAAACTTAGTCAGCCACAGCCCTTCCGTGCTTGCCTGTACTTCTGAGAAGTATATGCCAAACAGCAGGGGCCCCAGGGCAGAGCCCTGAGGCACACCACTCGTTACTGGTCTGGATTCGGATATAGATCCCACTACTCTTACTTTATGAGATCTGTCTGAGAGCCAGTTTGCGATCCATCTTGTGATGTAAGGGTTTATGCCCAGGCTGGTGAGCTTATCAATAATACCTGAATGGGGAATGGAGTCAAATGCTTTAGCAAGATCAAGGTAAGCCATGTGTACCCCCTTTCCCTTATATATAGCCTGAGTAACTGTCTCAAAGAAATCCACCAGGTTCAGGAGGCATGATCTGCCCTTGACGAAGCCGAACTGTGTGGGATCCAGTGACTGGAGGTTCCCAATCTCTCCATTTATGAGTTCCATAATGATTCGCTCCATAGCCTTACAGATCAGACTGGTCAGGCTTATTGGTCGGTAATTCCCAGGGTCAGTTGTGGCCCCACCCTTGTGTAGCAGGACCACCATTGCCATGCGCCTTTCTATGGGCACATATCCTGTGGAGAGGCTGAGACTGAACAGGGTATTAAGATGCGGGGTTAATTCCTTTTGGAGCTCGCGTATGACACAGCCTGGGACACCATCTGGTCCCATGGAGGCAGTGTTTTTAGCTTTAGATAGAGCCTTGTTAACCAACGCATCAGTAATAATTGGACTTACACAATCCCCTAGAATGGTAATAGGCCCTGTAGGTGGTGAGTTTGTCCAGTACCCTTTGTGGTGACCCATTTCTAAAAGCTACTCTTTTAATTTTTTTTTTTCTTCTTGATTTGAATGATGCTTTTTACAAGAGTTTCAGCATGAGGCTGCTGTCATCCGATTTGCAGCACAGACTGATCCCCTGTTAGGTCAAGATTTACTTTCTTGAATTTAGGATTTTAATGAAGGCAAAATGTGCATCTGATTGATGATTTTGAGCCTTACTGACGACACTGAGCAACTTTGTATTATGTAATTTTTGCATAATGTAACCAGTTTGTCTTGTTTGTTGGGGAGCCATATCATGCTTTGCATTATGGGATATATGCATTAATGCTGTTCTTTACATTTTGATTGTGTAACCTGTGCTTTTTGCAGTAACTGTTTTTCACAAAGCTAGAGCTGTGAGATTTTTTTTTACTTGGTTGCTCACACAGCACTTTGAATAAAATAGATGTTATATTTTCAGATGTGAACATTTATTTTGTTCTCCAAAAGATATTACATTTAGTAGGAGTCCCTTTTCAGTCCATACACACAGAAACCTATTTGATATTTTTTATTTTGCAAAGAACTGTTAATAAACAAAAGAGGGTATAATCTAAATATTTCTGAAAACCTGAATGGATATGCGCATGCTTGTATTTTACCAATAGAAATAAAGTTGCCTCAGTGCAAGTATTACCATATCACCTCATGAATGAAATATGCTGTCAAGTTATGAGTACTAGCAAATATATTACTTTGCATTATGACAGGGGATAGATCTTCTCCTTACACACACACACACACACACACACACACACACACACACACACACACACACACACACACACACACACACACACACACACACACACACGCACATATGCGCACACACACACACACACACACACACACACACACACACACTAAAACATTGTGTAGCAAAGTGTTAAGAATGTGTCCTGGAAAATTACTAACCTTATTTGTGCTTCTTCGTGACTTCCTATTTTTCATTTTATTAACAGCACATATTTTGTCATTGTTACTGTACTTTTGAGATTAGCTGTATCTCGTTCAGCATATGATTTGATGTTATTAAATGGCTGCAACAGAATGGATGGATTCTACCTTCTGTCACTCCTACTGCCAGAACAGACTTTGCTCATTTGCTCACAATATACTAAAATCAAAAACATCCTGATGCCCAATTACATCAAGGTATGGAGAAAAGCAAAGGACTTAATTCATTGAACAGGCGGAAGAAAACTTTTCAACTATGAACCTGTAAATCTGGGCGGAGTTTTCCTTTAAAAGGGATTGGGAGGGTGGCCTAATGGTTAAAGTGTTTGCCTTACAAACGCAAGGTGCAGGGTTTGAATCTCACAAGGAATAATTGGCTAGGCTTAAAATGGCTTGCAAGGGCAGTTAGCTTAGTACTAATCTATGAACTACCTGTCAAGATGGTAAGTAAAAACTGTCAACAGTATTTCCTGTTCCTAATGGAGTAGTGATGTTTCATGCACATTGTTGATCTTATTTAGGTAAGCTTTATTTCCAAAGTCCAACCACAGGTACTGATTACACACTTAAAGTAGCAGCCATGCCACAGTTGCCTATCATGAATAGAACAAGACACCTCTATGAGGACTTCGAATAAATTTGACCTAGACCTCACCAGAGATAAGAAAGTCTAGTAGCAAGATCGATCACATTGTTGAATGGGACACAGCCAAAGTGGTAATAAAAGTACTAATAGGAGGGCAAAAGCTCAAAATCAGGGACTGCACCTTTCAAATGTCCAGAACATTGCAAACTCCCCAGAATTTTGTGTCATATTTTTGGTCTGGTCTGGTCTTTACAAAATTTGTTGTTTTCTGCCAAATTGGCTTGAAATCATTAAATAATGACGGACATTTGAGTTTCAGACTTTATATCTTTCAGAAATGCTTTCTAACAATGTAAATTATGTTAAACTAATAACTTTTAAGATTTAAAAGACCAACAGTTAAAATATATCAGATTTTTATGCCTTTGTCCTCACATTATTTTTAGCTTTATCCAGAATTTTTATGTTAAGACGTTGAGAGGTTTGTCAGGGACAGATTTTAAATATTGCTATTGTAAGCTTAAAGAGTTGCAAGAATAACACATTTTGTATTAGTATGTATTTTATGAAGAATATCTTTGACTGAGCCAGTGAAAGTCAACTAACTTTAACTTAAGCAACTTCACCATAGAAACATCTATCTTCAAATACCTAGGTTTATGGCTTGATCAGTTTCTAAATTTCCATTTGCACATTGAGTGAGAGCAAAAAAAAAACTCTTTCGGTTCTGAGCCAATATGATCTCCCCTTTTCTATCTTAACCAGCCAGAGCAGCCGTCAACAAAGAGTTCTCCTCTCTTTCAGAATATGGACTACCTATTTTTGCACCCACCTCCAAGAAAACCACCACCACACTTCAGATAATCTCAAGAGCACATGCCAATTCATTACAAACTTGCCCCTCCATTAACATCACTGTATCACCGTAGGTGAAGCCAAATGACTACCCACAAAGCAAAGATCTAATCTACTGTTAGGATCCCAATTCTGGAAACTATTCTAACTCCAGAGATTTACTCCCCTTTCAGTCATACCTCCTCATAAAACCTAAGACACTAAAAGAAATATGGGCATTGTGTGTAGAACAAAATACTAGTAACCAGACTGACTGTACATGGAATGGATCAATCAGAAGGGATCAACACACAATCCAATTAGCCCTTCTCTTTTAAGAAATGTTCCAGAAACTGTTAGAAAACAATCACAATTTTATTTGTTAAAAAAAGATCCAGTATCACCAACTCAGTTAAGTACTTCCATCAAAATTTCAAATAGGGCTTCTTCAAAACTGTTTGTGTGTCCTAGTTAATCACCTTCATAACTCTTCCATTTTAAAAACATGGCTGCCTTAAAGGCATACCAACCCAAAACCAAAAACATTCAAAAAGTAAAAGCCAGAAACAGCAACATACATATGAATGAGTCAATTAAATAAATATTAGAATTTCATTAATTTAATTTATGTTGTATAACCAAGCTATTCTATCTAATTTTATATTTCATCACATAGTCATCCATTGATAAATAAACAAATAAATACATATATACATAAATATGTAAAATTAATAGTGAGTAGGTGAATAAATAAAACTATTATCAGTTTAAATATTATAAAAAAGCATATAATAAATAAAACATAAGAAAGTGTTCCAAAGCCTTTGTTATTAAAAAACTAATAGCACCAAAACTCTGCCATTCCTTTCAACTTTCACTTGGGCTATATATAGGAAGTGATGACTTAAAAATAATAAATAAAAGATGAAAAAAATCTTATTAAATTATCTTATGAAAAATCATGTTAAATGGCTTATAAAAAGCTAATTAAAAAGATTGTATTGAAAAGCTCATCTACATTCTATAAATATTACTATTCCAACACTTATTTAGTCAATATTCCAGTGGGGTTCATTCTTGTGGGACCAAATCATACCTGTTATTATAAAGTCTGTTAGTTTTTTTTATCTATTTGTCTTTACAATTTAGCTGCCCTCATGTTTTTAAAACCTGAATCACTACTTACAAGTCATACCAACTGTCATTACCCCAAGAACCAAACTCTACAGCACTGCACATCCATTTTCCTTTCAGGTACTTACTATTTGGCAAGCTTGTCTCATCAACCTAAAGGAAATCAACGCATTCTCCAAATTCAGAATGCAAATTAAAAGACATCTCTTTGTCCAAGCAAAATGCCTCTGCTTCAACACAGGAACTATCACTTCATACACTTCTATCACTTTTCCATTTCTCTTCTCCTCCCATAGAATTATTGAAGGTTGGCCCACTTTAGAAGCTAATGTAAATATTGTATATTATACTCTGCTTGCGTACTACAATGTGCATACACAATTTTTCTGTGTAGCTTATCCAAACGACTTTGTCATTGCTTATATTTCTGCTTTTTTTGATTGTGAAATGTTTTATATTTTGCCTGGGCTGGGCCTGAAATTGGTCAGCATTGATCAGTGCACTATCTTAGTAAAATAACTAAATAAATAAATAAACAAGAAGTCTGAAACTCAAATATCTGCCATTATATAGATATTGCAATCTTCAATCATTTGCCAGAAAACCACAAATTTTATGAGGAACAGACCAAAAACATCAGGTAAAAATCTGGAGGATTGAAGTCATTAAATAATACTTTACATTTGAGTTTCAGACTTCATATCATTTAGAAAATACATTTGAAGACAAATTTTGTTATCCTAGCAAATTTTTAAGTTTATATAAACAATATTTATAATTTGACGCTATTTTTTTGCCTTTGTTCCTCCATTAGTTTAAGCTTTGACCAGACTTCTTGCACTAAGAGGTTGAGAAGCATGTTTTGAAATTAAACTGTTGGAAGCATTGGCCGGTCTGTGGGATGAAGCTGCTATTTGCTCCAGAGGGAGGGTGTGGATTTATGCACTACCTATGTGACCTCTGGTGGAGGCCAGACAATCCTATAGATGTAGTGATAACTTTAGAGACAGGTAGTAACAGATTTCCATTCAGTGCACTCCTGACATCATTGCCTTTTACTCCACATAAGGTAAGGTCCATGATGAGACATCACTGAATGATGGCTGTCAGCCATTAACAGTTTCTCTCTATGGAGTCCATGCTTTCTTGTTTTAATGGCAGTAGCAGCAATACCCCACCCTCTAACAAGTCACTGGCCTGCCCATTAAAGGGCTATGTCTGATTTCACTAGGAAATAGCTCTTATGGTACTTGAGAAAAGTGGCAAGTGTTGTGTAAATAGTCACAGATGTGTGGCAGAGGGAGGAATAGGTAGAGCATAAAAAAGTGGGTATAGCAATGAATGAGAAACTTATGAGACTGCTAGTCTTACTTCCATTCCATGCACATTTATGTAAAAGAGTCCAAAGGGCTGGCTGACACAGATCCTGAGTGCCACTTTTCTTGCAGGGTGGTGCCAGCATGAGATTTTGCACTGTCTGCACAGGCTGGCATAGTTTGGCATAATTCATTTCTAAGACTGCTGTACCTGGACTTTATAAAGCCTTTGACAATAAACTTCACAAAAGACTGATGGGAAAATTAAAGGTTACGGAAGTCAGTTGCAAAACTGTTACATGGAAAGGAAATTGCTGAATGATTGCAAATATATAGTGACAGTTGGGGGGGGGGTGTCAGTGTAAAAGCAAGGGACTGGCGGAGTGCTATAGGGTTTGGTGACTGCATTGCCTTGTTTAGCAAGTGTGGGTCAAATTTTACCCAAGTAGTGACAAAATCAAGATGTACCGTGATATCAAAATCAAGATGTACAGTGATATCAAAATCAAGATGTACAGTGATATCAAAATCAAGATGTACAGTGATATCAAAATCAAGATGTACCGTGATATCACCAAGAATACTATGTTGGTAATAGATGGAAGGTTTGCTGGTGTTGAGACCTATTGTAACTTGTAGTATAAGCATGTTAGGGGCACCTGGTATGTGACATAGAAAATGCTCAGTTATGTGAGTTGGTGCAAGAAAAACAGAGTCAAAATGTATATTAGGATGGTAGCTGTGGGAAGCACAAAGAGAGAAGGGATCAGGGGATTACAATCACCACTAAGGGTAATAGAGAATACCAGTGGCTGGGTGAGGGGGAAGCTCAAAAAATACTGAAGTCATCTTCTGATTATATCGTTTGTAAACTAATGAAGAGTAGAGAAGGTCTGCAGTATGAAGAAAGAGTCACATATCTTAGCATACATACAATGGTTATCTCTGTTTATCTATCTATCATCTATCTATCTATCTATCTATCTATCTATCTATCTATCTATCTATCTATCTATCTATCTATCTATCTATCTATCTACCTATCTATCTATCTATCTATCTATCTATCTATCTATCTATCTATCTATCTATCTATCTATCTATCTGTCCTTCCTTAAATTAAAAGAGGAATACTATGAGTTTACTGCAATTGTTGGCAGCATGCTGGCATGTTAGAGTGGTAAAGCTGAGTGAACAAGAGAAGAAGAAGTCATGACTGGTACCTGGAGGTGGGGGTGATTCACAGCTGATTTATGTAAACATTGTTTCACAGCTAGGATAGTGGACACATGAAACACAATACTATAGGCAGTAGTACAGCACAGTGGAAATTAACTATACAGTGGTAGTTGCATATTGTGTCAGCAGATGATAAATCTTCTCTCAGCACCTTTGTATGTTTTTATATAAAATGAAACAGCAGCATTTCTAAGTTTGTCTTTCTGTGGAAACTCATGTAGTGATACAGCTTGGAACAGTGGTACTTTTAACTCAGGAGCCCGATGATACCACCTGTTGGAATAAAGTACAGTTGTGTATAATCTTACCATAATAGTAGATGTCCTTCTCTTCACTGTTGCAGTATTCTACATAGAAGGGATCTCCCTCCCAGGGTAGACTGATACTCAGCCAGTCTGCAAAAGTCTAAAAGATCTTGTATGTCATGTGGTTGGAGGGAGGGAGTGTATACTGCAACAATGAAGAGAAGGACATCTACTGTTACGCTATGATTTTACACAGCTGTGCTATGTCCTTCTATATCACTTTTGCAGTATTTTACATAGAAGGGAGAATGAAAAAGCTCAAGAAACCGAATGGGAGAAGGAAGGCTGAGAAGAGCCCTCAACAAATTCACATAAAATGGTTTCAGCAAAACCTGCTTTGACCCTAGAAACCATATCCAACTTTTAATGCTTAGTAAAGGTATGAACAGAAGACCAAGTAGCAGCTTCAAGGATGAAATTGGTGTCCAACCCCTTGAAGAAGCCACCAGAAGAGGCAACAGCCCTTGTGGAATTAGCTCTAACAGAAGTAGACAGATATTTGCCATGGAAAGAATAACAAAAGGTAATGGCCTTAGATATCCAGGAGGAGATGGTTTGCTTAGAAACTCAATGACCTGGAATGAAAGGAAACAAAAAGGTGATCAGACTTATGAATAGTCCTAGTTTTATACAAATAGTATCTGAGCTGTCTGTGCAAATCTAAGGTGTGCAGGACCATCTCACTAGCAGACTGAGGAGAAGGGAAAAAGAAAGGAAGTTGTATTGACTGATTCATGGACAACTCATGTAGTAAATGAGACATGGACATAAAATAAGGATTAGTACAAAAGGGACACCCTGTTCCTGTAAAAAAACAAAAAAGGAGGAATGGCCTCTGAGCAGAAGTAAGAGCCAGCAACAAAACAGTGTTCCAAGTACAATGTTGCAAAGAAGCAGAATCTGCAGGCTCAGAAGGAGCCTTAGTAAATTTTTCCAAAAAAAAAAATAAGGTCCCAAGGAGGAGGAATAGGTTTTTTGGAGGCCTAATACGCAGAATGCCTTTAAGAAATTGACTGACCTCAAAACAAGAAGTCAACGGAGGATTCAAGGGCAGATAAGCAGAAATGGCTGACAAATGGGCCTTCACAGAAAAAATAGGCCAAGCCAGACTGAAGCAACTGCACAAATAAGAGAGGACCAGAGGGACCCTAACTGAAAAAGGGTCATGGTAATGAGCATGGCACCAGACCGAAAATCTTTTCCATTTGTGTGTATAAGATTTACTGTTTGAGGGTTTCCTTGCCTCCTGTAAAATCCTGAGCTTGTCCTCAGAAAAGAGATGCCTGAAATGGATCAAAACCCTATTACCCATAGTGTCACTTGCAGAGTGGACAAGTGAGGATGGTGAGAGACCTCTTATCCTGTGTGGAGATCCAACTGGTGAGGTAACTTCTGATGACTGCCCTTGGTCAGATGCATTCAGAGGGGGAACCAGTGCTGTCTCAGCCAAAAGGGAGTCACTAGCAAGATTTCTGGGGAGTCCAGCTGAATCTTCTGCAGGACTCTTGGAGGTAGAGGAAGAGGAGGGAAAGAATAAAGAAACATCCCGTTCCAAGGAATGGAAGGGGCATCTGTCTTCCATACTAGATGGCATGGCAGACAGGAACAGAAGAGAGGAAGCTACCTGTTCAGTGGGGATGCAAAAAGATCTACCCGAAGAATATCTCCCTGATGGGCAAAAAAAAGAAAGGAAGTTGTATTGACATGTCTCTGTGAAGCATCCATTTGTGAGACTGTGTTTTGGACCTGCTCTGAGAGTCTGCCAATAGATTGTGCTCTGAAGCAATGTACACTACCTGAAGAGTTAACTGATGAGAGCCACTTCCTAAGCCTGAAGAGCCATTCTGCAGAGAAGGTAATATTTTGTGCTCCCCTGCTTGTTGACATACCACATCAATGTAGTGTTGTCTATGTACACATTCAAGGGGCTTGGAGAAAACATGGGGTGAAAAGCCTGAAGGACCAGAATCAGAGCTCTTATCTCTTTGATGTTGATATGGTCTGATTTCTGATGGGGAAGCCAAAGACCCTGAACTTTTATGTGACCAAAATAAGCCTCCCACCTCATGCCTGAGCCATCAGTGAACAGCTCTTGAGAAAGGAACTGGAGGCTGAAAAGGTCAACCTGGGTTGAGAACAAACTGTTGAATCCACCACTCAGATTCCTTCTTGAGACAGAAAAGGAGAGATACAATGAAATCCTGAGGGTGACACTGCTGTAGTCAAACTGACTTGAAGTACCACTGAAGCTTCTGCATAAGCAGTCTGGCAAGAGGAAACACTGGAATAGAAGTGGCCATGATTCCCATGGCCTGAAGAAACTCCCTAGTTGGCATGGCAACCAGAGGAAGAAGAGACTGAAAGAAGGCTGTCAATGATAATTCCTTTGGAGGAGGAAGAGAGGCCAACATTGGCACTGCCTGAATCATGCATCCCAATTACACATGATCCTGAGAGGGAGCCAGGACAGACCTTTGGAAGTTGATAGTAAACTCCAGACTTTGAAGAAGAGAGATTGTGAACTGCAAAGCCTGTAATAGTCGACTGGGAGAAAGTGCCTGAAGTAACAGATCACTTATATAAAGAAAAGTCTGAATGCGTTGGAGCCTGCAGAAGGCAATCACAGGAGCTAGGCATTTTATGAATACCCTTGAGGCAGTAGAGAGGCCAAAGAGCAAAGCAGATAACTGAAAATGAGAGGAAGACACAGAGAAACATATAAAATTCCTAAAAATAGGGTGAATGGGGAAATGAAGGTAAGCATCTTTCAGATCTAAGGACACCAGAAAAGCTTGGAGTAATAAAAAAGGAAACAGAGTTTGAAGAGTAAGCATCCAAAAAAGGGACATTGAGAAAGGGCTGAGCCTGGAGAGATCCAAACAGGTCTCCAAGTGCACTCCTTCCAAGGAACCAGGAACATCCTGGAATAAAAACCTTTACCACTTGGGAAGGGGGGAAAGGTTGAATGGTTCCTTGGTTCACCAGGGACCCTAGCACCTCTGGGAAATGAGGCAGTTCCTCTAGAGGATGTTGAGAAATCCCTGAAAAGGAAGGGAGAGATTTCCATTCCATGAAGTAACCATGATGGATGATAAAAAGAACCCAAGAGTTTGAAGTGATGATATGCCAATTTGGAAGAGAAAGGGAGAGAGAGCCAAAGGAACACATGAACCTGGACTAAAAGAAGGGGGGACGGATTGTCAATGAAAAGCAGGCTTATCAGATAAAGGAGGCTTCTGGGGTACAGAAATATGAGAAGACTTAGCAGAGGGGACCGCCTTTCTCCCTTCCTGCCCTTAGAAACATGGTGGGGTTGCCTGTAAACAAAAACAGACTTGGAAGGGTAATTCCTCTAGAACTTAGGGATAGGTGAGACAAAAATATATTTATGGTCTGGCAAGGCTTTTGCTTTCTCTTGAAGAGACTTAAACATGTCAACAGCAACAGTCCCAAAAAGATGTTTGTTATCCAACGGAGCATTAATTTGGCCTTAATGTCCTTAGGTAGAGACTGGAGACAAAGCCAAGAATAACACCTCATGAAAAACCCAAAAGTTGCAGCCTTAGAAGAGGCATCAACAGCATCATAGCTACACTTAATAGTGTTGTGAGCCACTTGAGAAGCAGAACCTAAAATAGATAAGGCAGACAATTTGCCTTCAGAATCAGGGAGGTCAGAAATAGCCTGAATTAGGGCCAGAGCATACCTGGTCATGTGGGTCTGGTAATTAATATCCCTAAAGGCCAAAGTAGAAATAGTGTTAACTTTCTTACCAATCCTCTCCGTTGCCCTACTATCTTTTTTAGAAGGCAAAAGTTTGGAAGAGGGCAAACGTTTTTAAGGTTTGTCCAAAGAGACTGACACCATAGCAGGATCAGAAGGACATTTAAATAAAAATTGACAATCCTCAGGAACCTTATAGA
Source organism: Protopterus annectens (assembly GCF_019279795.1). Lineage (NCBI taxonomy): Eukaryota > Metazoa > Chordata > Ceratodontiformes > Protopteridae > Protopterus > Protopterus annectens. The sequence goes on from NC_056747.1 coordinate 1,107,795,451, forward strand.
AACCAACAGGTTTCCTAGGAGAAGGAGGCTGAGAATAAGGAGACTTGGAAGCAGCAATGAAAGTATCTAAGAAGGCAGCCAACCCAGGAGGAACTGCTGATGGTTTAAGAGTAGCCATCTGAAGCAACTCATAATATCTTCTCTGAATATCAGGCACGTGAGAAGAATCCCACTTAATGCATCCAATCATTCTAGCAATTGTGTCCCCAAAGGAGAATTTCTTGAAAGGAGACTCAGGACTAATAGACTCCTCTTCATCAGAACCATAAGCCAAAGCTGAAGGTATCTGTGAAGAATAGGACAAAGACCCTTAACCAAACACTGAATCCTCATCTGAGGAATCTGGTTCCCTAAGCCATTTAGAAAGGGTAGCAGTCCAAGGAGTAGCAGGTATCAAAACCCCTTGAGGAAGCTTTAGGGTCATTAAGGCATAAAACAAGCCCTGAGTAAACTCTTGCCATTCCCTTTGAGGATCCTTAGGACAGGCAGAAACATGCTTCAGGTTTTGTCTTTTCTTAGACGGGACATTAGCACTAACAAAAGCTAGAGGTTATGACCTTCGCCGAGATTCGATAAGAGAACTGAGAACCTCCTCCCTAACCAGTATCAGTGGATTCCCTGTAGGACCCTCCTAGATAATCAACCACAGTTCCCCTTCGACATCTGGAGCATAATTTCAAAAGTGCAACACACCAATGCACTGAGCTAGTTGTGAACAATGTTACCTACTGAGACTGAATATATAAAGAACCAACTGGCTGATAAATTCAGCTCTAACTTTATCCTTCTCTCCCCTTTATCTGTACCTCAAGAAATACCTGAAACTGGCTCATCTCCAGCAATCACATAAGACCAAGTCCTAAAAGTGCTATCAAAAGCTAAACCTACTACTTGACAGATCCTGATAAAATCTCCAGGTGCATCTTAAATAGCATGAAGCATGATTTAGCCCCCCCAACAACATTGGTCAACCTCTGCCTCCATGCAGGCTTTTGTACCAACTGAATAGAAAATAGCTACAGTCATTCCCCTGCATAAAGGAGGGTTTTCTGTACATCTAGGCATTTACAGGCCTATAAATCTGACCAGATCCCCTTCAAAACATTGAATACTTTCATTATCGAATCCCCCTTCATTGAGCCTGACTTTAACAAATCATCATTATATTGAACTCCCAGAACAATGAAAATGAACCTTGGGAAAGGAACCACTTGGCCACCATGGTGAACCTTGCCCTTCCTCCACTGTAGTGCTATATCGGAGTTGGTACATTTAGTTGGGGGGTGTGGGAGTTGAAGCCCCACATACTTGGAGGGCTTTTTTGTTCTGCTGTTTGTTGTTTTGTCCTAGTGGTCGATTGATTTCTTTCCTGGGGTTCGTTTTCAATGTTCCAGGAGTTTGATATAGTGAAGATTCAATGAAATCAGGCTCGATGAATTGGGATTCGATAATGTGAGTAATCGCTGTTTTGAAGTAGACTCATTTGGCCAACCTCATGTGTAAAACCATGGAAAGACTTATCATAGATCTAATCAGTAAGGACAAAGGGAACTGCCAAGCACTGTACATATCTCAGTTTGGATTTGGCAAGGTCAGGTCATGTCTACTCAGCCTGGTGGACTCCTTTGAAAAGGTCACTGCGGTAGCATTGTCACCTCACAGTAAGATGCTGTCCGGTTCAATTCTCAGCTAGAGCGTCTTCTGCGTGGAGACATGCGTGAATGGGCATACCTTTGTTGAAGGTTGTGTATCAGGGCTGGTAACTTGGCACGTAAAAATCAACTACCAATCATTAGCGGACTGGAGTTCCACTGTAGCGACCCCTAACCGGGAAAAGCCGAAAGACACGACAACCAAAGCAATGGATGAAGGCAAAACAGTATACACTGCATACCTTGACCTGGCTAAAGCTTTTGGCACAATCCCTCACTCAGGCATACTAGAAAAGCTACATAAACAGGCAATAACCCCTACTTAACCACTGGATTGCCAACTGGCTCTAAGATAAGACACAGGAAATAAAAATAGGTGAAGTTACTTCCATAAAGAGACTCACATCTGTACTGTGATCTCTCATAACTGGTATTTACTTCTCTGAAGTAAACACCCATACTGACAGGCTATGGTTGAATATATTTGTGGATGGCAGCAAGCTAAGAGCAGTCTTTTGAATCCCAAAATGACTTAGACATTCCGCATGGTTTGTCCCACATAAATAACTGGTGTTAAAATCATGGACTGAAAATAAATGCCAAAAAGTGCATTACTGTATCCTTTGGAAAGTCATCTACTCTGTGGAATTACCACATTGACAATATACCTGTAACAGCTGACCCATTTGTTTGGGATTTGGGAACAACTGTGAGAAGTGACCTAACTTTTGACCAACATGTGTCTATTATCATAAGAAGGTCATTTTATATTGCACAGCTTATAAACAAAGGAATTATATCTATATCTAGGGATGTCATTGCTCCCCTTTACTCAACCCTCATTAAGACCGTCATTTAGTATAATGTCCCTTTGGCATGCATCTGTCCTGATACATGCAGTGACTAGAATGCCCACACAGATATATTATCAAAAGGATACAAGGCCTAAACAATATGTCCTACATAAACCATCTCAAAGCCATGTCACTATACTCAGTATCCTACAGACCCATAAAAACTGACCTGTCTCTGGCATACAAGACATCCTCTGACTCAGTATTGATTGATTTACTGCACATCAACAAGTCAAAAGGCATCAGGAGTTCTCAGTCTAAGGACATAAACCTCATCTGGTCCATCAACAGAATGGTTTGGATGGACAGGAATATCTTTCAAGGATACCACTGCTCTGGAACAGAGTCCCCATCCACATAAAACAAAGCTCATCCTTGTCCATTTTCAAGACAACTTAGATCTATGGAT
>NC_056747.1:1107800865-1107885865 GCF_019279795.1 Protopterus annectens
ACACACACACACACACACACACACACACACACACACACACACACACACACACACACACACACACACACACACACACACACACACACAACACACAGACACACATTCATACACATTTGTTCATGTATACAAACTTCAGACTATTGCATCAGAAGTTAGCTTGTTGGACAATAACCAGCAGGTGTATTATGTTCCCCTTTGTGACAAGGTTTCACAGGGCTGATAAGTGGGGCCTCAAGAAGGGATGAGGACCTACTTCTCTGTCTTCATGGAGTCAGCATTTCACATTTTATAGTGTCCATGCATCCACCCCCTCCTGTGACATGGTAAGATATCAAATTAGGAATGCTGCATCTAGACTTGGCTCACTGACTAATGTGCAGTGTATTATTAACTGGATGATCTTTCACTGTCTACAGGCAGGTATCAGTATTATTTATTTAATGGTTATGATTAGATATGCAAATAAATGATTATCTGCACCCCTAGCCCTGCTTCACCACAGTTCTTCTCACGCTTATTAAGAATGAACCCATTTGACCACTAAGATACAAGTTTCACTGATCTGCTTTGCTAAGAAAAATTGTATTTTTATAAACGCTTTCCTGAAGATTAAAAAAAAAACAGAAACACTGGAAACCTTATATTGGGCTAGAAAACTATTATAACTGTAGCTGTTTGTAACGTCCCTAATGAAATAAATGAAAACACATGTATATTTTATTTAAACACTTTTAGCAATGCCAGATTAAAAAAAAGAAACAGATGGAAACAGCTTTTTTATGGAACACATTGTACAAGATGCATTTCACTGAACCACTAATTTGGAATTCTTTGTCATGGCTTCTGTACACAGCACTAGGCAAGGAACAAGGGATGATGGGATGTGTATGAAACATTTTATGTCATGCCTAAGGCCTATATATGCAAGATATGAGCCCAACAGATGAGTGTTTCATTCCCTAGTTATGATGTAATATATATTTCATAGCCATCTCTCCATGCATTTTTATGCTTGAATAATGGATTCAAGATGCTCAAACTTAAAAAGATCAGAAGAAAAGTAGTTCATTTATGAATAATTGTTTTTTTAGCCAATATTTGTTAGAAGGGTTCTTCCACTTGACTTAAGGTGCCATCATTGCTATGGCAGGAGATTGTGTGTGTGTGTGTGTGTGTGTGTGTGTGTGTGTGTGTGTGTGTGTGTGTGTGTGTGTGTGTGTGCTGGGGGTGGGATGTATGTATATATCTCTTGAGATTTGCTATAAGGATATCCATCTTTCATATGTTTTGACCAACAACAGGCTCTAAATCCCCCATGGCTTTTTTGTTTCAGTGGTGGTGTTTACTTGATTATCATGCTGTGGAATGTTATAGTAACAGTCACTACCAAGCATGTTTATCTATGACTAGTATGGTTTACTCACCAAGCCCGTCTTGGATAAATGATGACAATAGGATCTAAAATGGGCCCAATAGATGGGTTTTGCTGTGGTTTCCACTATTGTTGACTATCCTTATCTATTTTTTTTACCTTTTTCAAATGATTTAGTGGGGGCATCCAAGTACATGTTTTCTGATAATGTGATGCATCAGCGAGATTTCATTTGTGCCACAAACAAGGGTGTGGCAGTGAGTGCATATGCATATTTGCTTTTTTTAAATTTGGTTATTTTACTTCTGTTTCTGAATAAGAAGAAAAGTACAGGATGCAACCATTTTGAAAGTGAAAAATGGAAGCACTGCGAAAACACTTAGACTAATTTTTTGGCACATACCATCAGAATCCTGTCAGCATGGGATGAATTGCTTGACATCCCAGTTTGCTTTGTTAAGGATAGCCTGCCCCTGTCATTTAAAGGCTTCTGCATACAGGGTAAAGCATTTGCTAGGGCTATTTTAGGCAGAGTCTAAATTGACATTGCAGCATAACTAAAATATTTCTTCATGTCTGTATAGTTACTGAGGCTTGTTTTAAATGAAAAGAATGCTCTCCCTCTATATCTTGGGTTCGAGTTTTCATGCATTCAGATCTGATGGCAGCTTTGGTAGAGTTTCCATATTTGTCAAGGAACATATTACCTCCAGACAGACTGTAAGGACCCACAAAATGAACTCACTGAACTACAGATCACACTAGATATGATTAATTATGAATTAATGGCTTATTACAGAACATATTTGTCCCCTGATTATATACATTTCCTCTGTTTTCTAAATAATCTCCCTATTAGCAAAAGCTCCAATAAACTGGGCTACAGGTACCTCCATTGTGGGATATGCCCAAAATTCCTAGACTTAATAAACAAAGATTCCCTTGAATTATTGGTAAATGAACCCGCTAGAGGACACAGCATTCTTCACTTGATTCTTCCAAAATGGTTGCCTCTTACACTACTCCTCTGGCATCTACTTCCTCAATGAAGCCTGGCTACAGTCTTGTGTCCTTCTCTTTTAAACTTCCAAAAGACTCTGATGGCAAATCCTACTGAATTTAAGGGCTACAAATATGCCCACCACAATCTTCTCAAGTATTTAGAATTCAAAGACCTTGTCATTGTATCCATAAACATTCTGCCTCACTGATTGTTTTTGGTGGTAAACCATATGTGGGAGGTTACTGCATTCCACTGAAGTACTTGATTGACCCACCTCTCATTTCAGTTGTTTCTCCAGCTACTATAGCCTAATTTTAAGCCAGTCACTGCAATACTGCCCCTGATTTGTGTCTTTCGGCTTTTCCCGGTTAGGGGTCACCACAGCAGAACTCCGGCCCTCTAATGATTGGCAGTAGAGTTTTACGTGCTGGCTTGCCGGGCCTAACGCACAACCTTCAACGAAGGAATGCCCATTCACGCATGTCATCACACAGAAGACGCTCTAACTGAGAATCGAACTGGCAACGTCTAACTGTGAGGCGACAACGCTACCGCAGCACCACCACCGCAGTACTGCAATACTGCCTCTGATGCAGTTAAATTAGGTGTATGTTAACAGCAATCTAGAACTTGTGTTACTCTCTTAAAATTATCAGGACTTGTCTTACTTCCTGTCTTGCTGCAGTTTTACAGATTGTTTTCCTGGTACTTACTTCACCATTATGCTTGGGCTTCACTTCACTCACCTAACCTACTTCCAATTCCCACCCACCTCCACTATGTCTATACTTATACATCACTTACTCAACCTCATCTAGTCATCCTCCTATCCTGTACCTAACTGCACTATCCAATCAAAAATGTTCTCATTATAACATCACCCACTTCAGTTTGAAATTCTTTTTCCATTCTCACTCTGCTGCATCCCCATCAAAACCTTCCTATTCTCTACAGTATTAACACTGCTCATTATCTCATCTCACCATACTGCAAGACTTTTTACAACAGTAACCATGATATTTTCCTCCTGTATCACCTTATTCATCCCCCTCCTCTAATTCCTAACATCCCCACCAGTAGTAATTTCTTCATCCACATCTAGCAACGATCATCCTACTAGCTACTCAAAAATCTCTTCAGGCTTATTTCCCATAACTCCATTCCACTGTTGTAACCCCAAAATACTAAAAATGTGAGTCCTAATGTCAAGGTAATACTGCTACCCATCTCTACTAAAAATGCTATAATAAACAAACCATCTTTCTCCGCCATACATCAGTGTGGTGACATCCATCCCAACCCAGGTCCTGATCAAACCCCAGACCAAAGAATAGATCCTAAAAGTTTAAAAATAGTGACTCTAAACATTAGAAGCATATGCATCACACATTTTCATGCCTGGGTGATTCAACACAATCCAGACATCCGAGCCACAACCGAAACATGGCTATAGCCTGAAATAAAAGATGGTGAAATACTACCCCCTGGTTATAATATTATTAGGCTCAAAAGAACACATAAAATAGCAGGTAGAACAGCTATAATCTTCCCAAATATGCTCACAGTAACTCCCTATATGGGCAGTGTCCCAAAATTTGGAAAAGCATAAATCCTAACCTCATGCCTATAACTTAATACAGCCAGGCACATATGCATTGATGCTATATATCTCACAGGACCAAATATTATAATACTTGGAAAGATACTATCCTGAATAGCAGATATAATCACAAATGAAATTATTTTCCTGGGTGATGTAAACATTGATGGACAGTCTTTATCCACACATTCACAATCAGCAAGATGAACTCTTTGGATTCACTCAACTTATTAATACACTAACAAGATATGGCAAATATAACTCCCATATATCATGGACTGGATTTTGCTTACCTACCCATTTAATTTTACCTCCTCAGGTAAAATTCCCATGACCACCTGCCAGCTTATACCCATAGCAGTATTACACAACTAAAAAGGAACATAAGCCCAAAACTACCCATAATCTCTTCAGTTCCTCCAAGGAGCATTTCAGTGAAGCTCTGAGGGCAGTTAACTGGTCCATCCTAAAATGCCTTCTTTAAATGATGCAGTATTTGTAAATATTCTTAACAACTTAGCCCCACAGTGTACAAAAAGAATTAAAAACAGCCATACTCCCATGGTCTACCAACCAATGCAAATTCCTTATGAAGACAGAGACAAGTATGGATTATCTGGCAAAATAATGAAATGACAAAAACTGATAACTTTTTAAACAACTACAAAACCAAGTCAAGAAACAAGTTAATAGAGATAAAAAAAGTCTCACCTTCAAGATCACAATAAAAACAACCCTAAAAAATTCTGGTTCTCCATATTCTCTCTCATCAACCCAGGTACAAAAAAGGATCCCTGCTCATACCTAAGCATTCCACCTCTTCAAACAACTACTTATTTAATACATACTTCATAGAAAAAATATCCAGTTTAACCTCAGACTTACCTAACACACCCCCTTCCACACAGCTAACTTCACCTACCTCAGACCCTAGCACATTTTCTTCAAAAAACTCACCTAACTACAGTCTCTCCAATACACATACAGACAACTCTACCCACTTCACCTTTCAACCAGTTTCTAAAATTCTCAAAACAAAGCTTTTACATAAACTAAAACCTTGTTCCTTCTCATCCGATAACCTTCCCCTAGTTGCAGATGCAATAGCATACCCAATCAGCATTATTATTAATAGATCAATAACATAATCCGTGTCCCTAACTTGTGAAAAATGATGCATATTATCTCCTCACATAAAGGAGGTAATTCCACTGACATTACACATTTCCTTCCCTTAGCCATTCTGTCTGCCCTCTCTAAAACCCTTGAAAGATGTATACATTAGCATTTATTCATTATCTCTTACAAAATAAGCTAATCATCAATATGCAACATGGATTTCAGCCAGACCTTAACACCTCCACTGCATAACTATCATTTATAGACACTGTCAATAAAGCTCACAACTCTAATAAACTTGAATCTGCAGTATTTCTAGATCTATCAAAAGCCTTTGACATGGCCTGTTACAGTAAACTCCTCAATCAACTTTCCACCTTGGGTCTATCATCTCCAGCTATTCAGTGGCTATCTAGCTACCTTGCCAACAGGCAACAAGCTGTAAAAGGGCAAGTATCCATCTCTGCAAACCTTCCCACTTCCACAGAAGTCCCACTAGGATCCATCTTTGGCCCTTTACTATTCAATATTTTTATCAATAACCTACACTCATCTTCTTGTGAACATACCTTGATTCAATATGCAGATGACTCTACCATCATCTGCTCTTCAAATACTTTAACTCACCTCCAAGAAATCACTCAACAAGCTGTCATCTCCATTGAAATCTGGCTTACAAGAGCACAACTCCTACTCCACCCCCAAATACAAAACTCCTCCTCTTTACCCCAAAACTTACAGCCCTAACAAGGCATCTTTCAAAATCTTTTTGGCAAATCACACTGAAATTGATTTAGTCCACCATATGAAGCTATTAGGAGTCATAATAGATGATAATCTTAAAACTGACCTTCACATCTAAAGCAATATCAAGAAAACCCATAAAAACTAGACGTTATACAGAAACAAACATATTCTGATTAAACCCACAAAAATGACTCTAAACAAAACCTACCTTCTGCCCTCCCTACTCTATTGAGCACCAATTCTAAACAATTTACAATCTTCCATAAAAAACAAACGTGAAAGCTGCTACAATAACATTTCCAAGTTTTCTACTAATTCATACTTCTTTATCCATCACTGTAAAGGTCTGCATACCCTTAGATGGCGGGAACCTCCCCTCCACCTCTCTTACCTTCATCTTTTAACAATACATAAAATCATACACAAACCATTAGCCTGCCCAGTTCTTACCCCTTTAATCAACATATATTTCCCTAAAAGAATTCTTAGATCAGAAGACAAACAACTTCTCGCCATAAATAAACTGAATAAATCCCCTGGACAAAGCCTATAGTCATACTCAGTAGCAAAAAAATATGAAACTCCTTACCTCTAACCACCTGAACTATTTCTAACATACCCACCATTAAATGCTCCCTAAAAGAATACTTTACAAAATCTTGGGCCCACTCCAGTGCCAGTCCTGGCTGAATTTACTCATTATACTTAATTCACCTCCTTCAACCTAAGTCACACTTCACAACTTCCGCCAGCCTCCTACTCCAATCCTTTCTTTTGTTTTTACTGCTGCCTTGCCTTATCTACTTCATCTCTGCAGACCTTTTGTCTTCGTCCTTCTCTTTCCCCATACTCACCTAAGCTACCTGAAAACCTCCTTACCCTGCAATCTTCTTATAATCTCCTTCTCTACATCCTTCTTCTTTCTTCCTTCTATAACCTAATATGAACTCCATCTCTCATACTAAGACATCACTCATTTTCCCTCACTGTCTCTAATCATGTAATCACTAATATCTCTTTAAATATCTTACTAGAATTATCTCCGGTCTCATTTATCACATGCTAATCTATGTAACAAATAATATGACTATTGAGTTTTTCCTCACATATTTTCTCCAAATCATGTTATTGTTTTTTATTGCACTCTGTGAAGAAACATATCTAAGTTTTTCTCATTACATTTTTTTCACTGTTATATTTTATAGTGCAATATGATATTTTGTGATTTTAAATACCTGAACTTGATTTTTTAAAGATTGTGATTACGGTGCTTTTCTCCCCAGGCTCTGTTGAAAATGGACACTTTCTTGCCCAGTTAGACTTTCCCAGTAAACAAATGTCAACTAAATATATAAATAAATACATGAATGAATGAAATATCAAAATTTCCATGCAATTGCACCACCAATGACCTTTGTACAGCAGCAAGCTTCACTAAGGAATTATACTCACATTTAGAACTAACAGTTTCAACCAAAAACAAGTATCATAGGAAATGCAAAAATAAACCACCCTGGTGGTCCACCACCATAAATAAGCTCTACAATAAAAGAAAGTCCTTAAATTAAATGGCAGATCCCAACCACTTCATCTCCGGGAAAATATTAAAAGTATTTAAAAAAATGGAAAAATCCATCAGATTCACTGAAGTTGTCCTTGAACATAGAGTGGCCTCTGATGCTAAAGATAAGTACGAATCCATTTTCAGCTCTATTAGAAAACTAAGAATCGACACCATGCATTGCTCTGAACTCATTTATAATGACATTTCCTTTTCTGATCCAATAGAAATTCCCAGTGTCCTTGCAAATACATTTAATGCTAACTTCACCACATTCTTAAATCCAAAGCCCTGAATCCTTTACTCCCTCAAAATCATTTACTGAAGGTACTAACAAGACCATAACACTTCCTCCATGGGATCTGACAATATACCTGGCCACTTGATATACAATGTACAACATGCCCTTGCAGACCCACTCCTTAAACCATTCACCCTAAGGTTAGACCCTGGTTTCATCACTGATGAGTGGTACACCATGATGTTGACATACCAGCAATAAGAATGCCCTTATAACTGGTTCAGGTTATTACTGTCTTACAAGCCTCGCATGCAAAGCCAGGGAACATATTATAACTGACCTTCAAAACTATGAAATCAAGACTTATTAGATTTGATGCCAACAGTCTGATTTTATGAAGGGTAGATCCTGTCTACTGAATCTGGTAAACTTATTTGAAATGGTTACTGAGGCTATAGCCAGTGACCATGCAGTGCACACAGCATATCTTGACCTGGCCAAGGCCTTCAACACCATTCATCATGCTGACATAATCCAGAAGCTAAATAAACTGAAAATCAATCTAAATAAGATAAAATGGATAGCAAACAGACTGAAAGACAGAACTGTGCAATGCAAGTTTCAGGTGTCTCATCAGAAAATATGAAAGTGGCCAGTGCTGTCCCTCAAGGCTCAGGGCTGGAACCTCTCAATATTGGCCTTTACTTCTCAGATCTCCAAGCAGAGAGTGAGGACCTGTGTCTAATAAAGTTTGCAGATGACTATAAAGTGGATGTTGTTAAGTCACCCTCTAACACCCAAGCACTGCAGAAATAATTATCCCTAGTAAACTCTTTGTGCACTAAACATGGGATCAAGCTAAATGCCAAAAAGTAATATTGTCACTTTTGGTAGACAACCCCCTCTATTATCATACTGTATAGATACTCCACCAATAAAAATGAAAATGTAGTGAGGCACCTAGGAACCTGGGTCAATAATTCCCTCTCTTTTGACTATGTAACAATGGTTGTTATGACATCCTTGTAATTAGCATTGCCAATTGCCTAAGGAATGTCATCAAGGTCTAAACAGATGTTTACTCCCTTATAATCAGCATTTCTCACAGACATTATTGAGAACAATACTTGCTTCGGCTTGTATTGCGCTGAACGTATCAAACAATTAGAAATAGTCCTAGGGTTCCAAAACAAAAAGATCACAGGCCTCAAGTCACTAAGCTATCAAGAGAAGCTAGAAACTCTATCCCTTTATTCAGTATCTTACAGACTGTTGAGGGGAGATACCTGTCTCACTCATCATGCCAGTAGAGACTCGGTTGTCTGAACCTCCTGTATCTCTGAATCCAATAGCTCTACCAATACTAGAACCAAGGAATTAAATCTTCACCAACAAATAAATAAAACACCATGGAGTGACAAATATATAACCTCTCTGCCTCCCAAACATCTGGAATAAACTTATCATGCATGTTAAGCAGTGCAATTCACTATCTTCCTTTAAATACAACCTGAATGACTGGATGGGTTTTTCACAAATTTACTCCAGGATTGACTGGTATGGCCCTTGTACAGAAAGGGGCTGTAACTTGGGGAGGAGACTAGCATGCTATAAATGGTCACATGACAGTCCTGGAATCCATAGGAATCTATAAAATTAGGAATTGTAATTTTTGCAGCAGTCATTGTAGATTACCACTATGCAAAAAATAAAACATTGTTGATTCAATTTATCTAATTAAATGGTCCAATTGCAGGGTTATTTTTTGGAAGAAGTGTAGAATTTGCATACAATTCACAAAGCTGACAGTCTGCTCACATTCACTCCAGAATGTCTTTCTCCCACATTCTTTGAATGAAGGGGTATTGTACACTCACTGGCTCAATTATCTCTTAGGCATTATTTATAAAATGGAAAAGCAATACAGTTATTTGTATAGCTCACTGGAATCTTAAAGTGATGATAAACTGCAATTATCATTCCAAAAAAGATTTATTTATCACACTCCTATGCTACTTTGAATTTGTTGTTATTAAGATAGTAGCAGCAAACCTATGTAAAATACTTCAGTAATAAAAAAATTCATCCAGTTTTAGACCATCTTTTAAACTTAATGCTAGATGTTGCCACAAACCGTCCTTACAAATGTATCACTGGTATGAATGCCACACAATTGATGTACTGCCTGTTCACTGACAGGCTGAGAACACTGCATGTGAGCAGTGCATTCAAAGGACATGTTCACATTCTGCAATATATGGAAACACCTGACTCCAGGTAAGAAATCTGTTTCACAATGGAGTTATTTTAAAAAGGTAAGAATTTCAATTGCCTGTCAAAAAAGAGTTGTAATAAAAATATGGCTTTTGCTATCGGTTTTTAGTTTGTTTGCATTTATTGTGCGAGCCTGAGGACAAGGCAAATGTTCTTAACTCACCTGTTTTATTTATTCAATTTTAGGGCATTTTATTTTAAGGGCCCGGCTGAAAGCTATGATGAGTGTGTTGAAATTAATGCTAATGTATATAATGGAGTTGGTCAGTCAACCAAATCAAGCTTTCTTAAATATTTTCTGCCAGAAGTGCTGCTTATGAATGTAACAGTATTATAGATTAAGGTAGAAATTCATTAGAAATTCATGAAAGTCTGTAATAATGCATAAAAGACTAAGGCTGGGATTTGTGAAAGTCTATCATAATAGGTTTATAGATTAGTACTAGGCTAACTGCCCTTGCAAGCCATTTTAAGCCTAGCCAATTATCCCTTGGGAGACTCAAACCCTGCACCTTGTGTTTGTAAGGCAAACACCTTAACCATTAGGCCACCCTCCCAACCCCTAATGCATAACAGACTAAGACTGGCATTCATGAAAGTCCATAATAATGCATAACAGACCAAGACTGGGATTCCCAGCAGTAAAATAAATGCATAACAGAGTAAGGCTTCATGGGAATATGTTTCAATACATATCTGGCTATGGCTTGGCTTCACGGAAGCACATCTGAATGCATAACACACTAAGGTTGGCTTTCTTGCAAATATATTTGAATAGAAAACAGATAATTGCAGGATTCATATAAGTATACTTTAATATCTAAAATCTAGGGCAAGATTCATAGCAGTATATTTTAAGGTGTAACCAACTATGGGTGAGATTCATATAATTATATTTTAATTCATAATATATTAAGGCTTGAATTCATGGTGATCTATATTAATACATAACAGGCTAAAGCTGCAATTCATAGAAAAACATTTTAATGCATAACATACTATGACTGGTATTCATGGAATCCTGTTTTAATGATAATAGACTAAGACTAGAATTCATGGAAGTATGTGTTAATAGATTTATAGGTAAGTACCAGGCTACCTGTCATTGCAGGCCATTTTAAGCCTAGCCAGTTTTCCTTTTTGTGCCTGAAATAACCTATCCCATTTGGTTATAGACTGACCTTACTCATTCCATGGTCAATAATTGTATATTACCCCTAATAAGAATAAATGGGATCATACCATAGATGATTTGATGGGACACTTGCATGGGACAAAGCATTTAGGAGCTGCTTCTGTCCATTAGTAGTACAGGGTGCAGTCCTGGGGTAAATTTTCTGTTTCCCATCCATATATCTGTGTTGCTGTTGGAAATGGACAGGATTTAACCTTTATGTGGATGGGGAGTCAGTTCCACAGCAGCAGTGTTCTCTATCAAATATACCTGCCCCTCCAAACCATTCTGTTGATTAGGTTCATAGGTTCATAGGTGTCTACTAGACTAACGACCACAAGGGCGTTTTTAAGCCTAGCCATGCATCCCAAATCTCTGACAAGTTCTGATACCCTTGATAAGTGTAAGCATGGATCTGGGAGATGAACATTTACAGGTTACCTGTTTGCATCAGAGACACAGGTGCCAAACCAGGGATGAATTTCCGGTTTCCCATCCAACTGTCCAAGTTGCACTTGAATTGAATTAGGGAGGAACTCTGTTTCACATGGATGGGGAGCCTGTTCCATAGACGGGGTAGTCTCTGAGATACATACCTATCTCTCCAGCAGGTCCTATTTATATCACAAGGCAAGGTTTAAGTCTTTAGAATGGGTAATTCTGGTACTGTTTGTTTTGTGGATATGCAGGAGATCCATCAGAGTGGGGTCTGACAATGCCCTGTATGCCAGGCATAGATCTCCCCTCAAAAGCCTGTAGGAGACAGAATACAGAGATAGGGCCTTGAGGCAGTCTGCATAGGACATATTACTTATGCCTTGTATTCTTTTAGTGAGGAGCCTCTGTGAACGTGATGATGCAGAAGAGGCTTAGATCCCTAGACCGAATATTTGTCATGCCATTTGACATGCTGATGTGCAATAAGGCCATCAGTATTGGGTCAGAGGATGCCTTGTATGCCACGCACAGTTCACCTCTTAGCAGTCTGTAGGATACCAAGTACAGTAACAGGACTTTGAGTTGGTCCATACATGATACATTGTTCAGACCTTGTATCCTTTTAATAAAGTATCTGTGTGAGCATTCCAGTTGTAGCATGTGCCTGGACAGATACATGGTAAAGGGGGCCTTATATTAAATTGTTGGCCTAATTAGGGCAATGACATATCTAGATCAGGACACAATGCCTTTGTTTATGAGCTTGCAATAAGGAAAGACTTTCTTACAATGATAGACACATGTTGGTCAAATGTTAGATCACTGTCCACATAAGTTCCCAAATTATGAACAACTGGGTCAACTGTTAGGGGAGTATTATCAATATGGTAGTTTCCTGGGATAGATTATTTCTGAAAGGATACAATATTGAATTTTTTGGCATTTAGTTTCAGACCATGACAAACTTTCCTGTAGGATGGCTAAGTCATTTGAGGATTCAATGACTGCTTCTAGCTTGCAGTCATCTACAAACTTAATCAGCCAACGCCATTTGGTATTGGCTTTTACTTCAGAAAAGTAGATGTCAAACAGGAGTGATCCCAGCACAGAACTCTGGGGGACTCCACTAGTGACTAGTCTCTTTGTGGAGGTAACTTACCCTATTTTGATTATCTGGATCCTATCTGTGAACCAGTTGGCAATCCATTGGGTGACATAGGGGTTTATTCCTAGTTTATTTAGATTTTCTACTATGCCTGAGTGGGGAATTGTCTCAAAAGCTTTTGCCAGGCTGAGATATGAGGTGTGTACCATTTTGTCCTCATCCATTTCATTGGTGACCTTTTCAAAAAAATCCGCGAGGTTGAGTAAGCATGTCCTAACCTTGATGAATCTAAACTGAGATGGATCCATTGTTTGGAGGTTTCCTATGTCCTGATTGATTAATTCCATGATAAATCATTCCATGGCTTTGTATTTGAAGCTGATCAGACTTATGAGTCTGCAATTGTCTGGTTCTGTGGAAGTTCCTCCCTTATGCAGGGGAATGACTGTAGCTGTTCTCCATTCACTTAGTACAAAACCTGTATGGAAGATGATGCTGAACAGTGTTGTTAGAGGTAAGGCTAAATTGTGCTCCATGCTATTTAAAATGCATCCAGGGATATTGTCAGAACCTGTGAATATAGTGTTTTTAGTTTTTGATAACACTCTTAGGACTTTATCTTGTGTAATATCTGGAGGTGAGCCAGTTTCAGGTATATTTTGAGGGACAGACAGACTGAAAAGGGGGATAAAGTTAGAGCTAACTTTATCAACCAGCAGGTTCACTATATCTTCAGCCTCAGTGTAGATAACGTCATTTGCAATCAGCTCAGTGCATTGCTGCATTGCGCTTTTGAGATTAGGAACATAACTAAAAAAAGCCTTGTGACTGTCTGTGGTGTGGGTTGCTGTTTTAGCCTGAAACTTGGCTTTTTTGGATGTTATTAAGCCACTGACTGAGCTGCTTGTTTATTTCAGTGACAGGGGCTTTAACATTCTGGAAGTGGGTCTATATTACCAAAGCGAAAAATCCCATTCCTGAATACTTAACGTCGACACCTATACCGCGAACTGTAAAAATCCCGAGCGCACTAAACCGCGAAAAAAAAAATATCAAACTGTCATAGTCGGCCAACCCCACCACCCGCTACATACTACCTACCCAAAGAAAATAAATAAACCACACACATACACTAACTAAACCCTACTTCTAACCTAAGGTAAAGTGCAAAACCCTACCTCTAACCCTACACTAAACCCCACATGCACAACTAACTATGCACTATCCTTAACCCCTCCCTAACCCTAAGATCCGTAACTACTGCACACGTCCCCTACACACATACACCCAAACAAAATACATAATCCACATACATACAATTAACAAAACCCTACCTTCAACACTACACTAAACCCCACATATACAACTATCTATGCACTGTCCTTAACCCTTTCCTAACCCTAAGGTCTGTAACTATCGCACACTTCCCCTACAGACATACACCCAAACAAAATAAACAATACACATACATACACATAAAACAACCCTACTTCTAACACTACACTAAACCTTACATACATTACCTATCTATACACTTACCGTAACCCAAATCCTAACACTAAAGTCCTATCTATTGCACACTTACCTTACGGAGCTATACCGCAGATGGGCCAACCAAAACAAATTGACATTTCGGAATTGGCATTTTTGTACATTTGGGATTTCCGTACTTCGCTCAATACGGGTCTAGTCTTCATATTCGCTCATACTTTTTTTGCGTTCCTAATATAGACCCTCTGGAAGTTACTCTTTTACTTTTGCCAAAGTTCTTTTCTTTCATTATAAAGCTTATTGATATTACAGTTCTGCCATGCAGATTTGTTTCTGAGGTTTGCCCTGCACTTGTTCTATGGGGTAGAGCTGCATCTATGCAGCCGTTTACATGCTGGTATAGTGTGGTGGTGTACATTTCTGCATATTCACTGCAGCTAACTGGGTTTGGTGGGAATATGCATCTGGCC
Source organism: Protopterus annectens (assembly GCF_019279795.1). Taxonomy (NCBI): domain Eukaryota; kingdom Metazoa; phylum Chordata; order Ceratodontiformes; family Protopteridae; genus Protopterus; species Protopterus annectens. Next base: position 1,107,815,461 of record NC_056747.1, read on the forward strand.
AGTGTTTCACTAGGTAGTGTGTCTTGAAGAAATTTCAAAAGGTACCTTGGATGGAAGGGATCTCTTGTTTCAGTTTTATTTTGAAGGAGATTGCTTTATGGTTAGACCTAACAAGTGATGAAGATATGTAATATCAGTGCATAATCACTCAATAAAAAGTCAATTAATGCAATGTTAATGCATAATAGATTAAAGCTGGGATTCAAGGACTTATATATTAATGCATGACAGACTAAGGTTGCAGTTTATGGAAATTTAATGTACAACATCCTAAGGTTGGAATTTGTATAAGTATGTGTTAATGTATAACAGGCAAAGGGTGGGATTCATGGAAATATATTTTAATGCATAACACACCAAGGCTTTGATTCATGGAGGTATTGTTTAATGCTTAATGTATGGTTGAGATTCATGGATATACATTTTAATGCATAATAGATAAAGGCGGGTCTATATCATTTAATCGAAAGCTTAATTGAGCAAATGGCTGTTTGTTGAACCCAAATAAGTGAAAGCTCAATTAACCAAATGATTGTTTAAGTGAACACTTTCTTAGGGAAAAAAATAATTGCCCACCCACTGACCATAACAAACAAAACAAAATTTAAAAAACTCTGCAAAGTGGGGGACTTCACCCCCAACACCCCAATGTGGGGGCTGCATCTCTCACAATCCCCAACTAAATATACCAACTCCAAGATCACACTACAGTGGGGAAAAATGGCAAACTTTCAATGATGGCCAACCATGTCCTTTCCCTGGGAAAAAATTAGCTTAAACGATTATTCGCTTAATTGAGCTTTCGCTTAAGTAAGTTCGACAAATAGAAATTCACTCAATTAAGCTTTCAGTTAACTGATGTAGACCTGATAAAGGCTGAAATTTATGAAATGATATGGCAATGTGTAACTGACTATGGCTGGATTCATGAAAATTTATTGTAACGCACAATAGACTATGTCTGGGATTCACAGAAGTATGTTTTAAATGATAAGAAACAAAGGGTGTGATTTGTGAAAGTACATTTTAATGCATAACAGACTACAACTGGGATTCATCAAACTATGTTTCAGTCCATAACAGACTATACCTGGGATTCATGGAAGTACATTTTAAATAACAAGAAGCTAAATCTGTGATTCATGGGGGAGCATTTTAATGCATAACATAATACAAATAGGATTTATGAAATTATGTTTTAATGTATGACAGACTATAGTTGGGATTCATGGAATCATATTTTAATGTATAACAGTCTAAATGTGATCTGCAGGGCAGTGCTATACCAGAATTACTCATGGAAGTACATAACAGACTAAGGCTGGAATTTATGGAAATCTATAATAATGCATAACAGAGTAAGGCTGGGATTCATGGAAATCTATATTAATGCATATCAGACTAAGGCTGAGATTCATGCATACCTCTCAATGTACAGCATTTCATGGAATGTTCAGATTTTTGACCCATATTTTTGGTCCATTTTTCATAAAATCGTGGTTTTCTGGAAAATTAGTAGTGAATCACTAAATATTAAAGTTATAAAATAATGACAGACATTTGAGTTTCAGATTTCATACCCTTCAGAAATTTCATGCTAATGCAAAACCTGTTATTCTTTTAACTTTCTAAGTTTGTAAGAGAAATATTTAAAACATGTCCCTATTTTGGGGGCTTTGCCTCACTTTTATTTATGGCTTTGTCCAGATATCTTGTTCTAAGAGGTTGAGAGGTATGGATTCATGGAATTATATTTTAATGCATAAGGCAGAGATTCAAAGTATAATATTTTAATGCCTAGTACAAACTGGACTCCATGATGCATCTATTTTATGGATATCATTATGGTGTGCTGGAAGCAATTGTGGTGCATGCATTAGCATGTTGCCATGGTACGTTATAAATGGCCTTTGTTGTACATTCAGATTGTCTCCTCTAAGTGTAATTTGTAGAAAGGATGTGAATACCTGGACATCCGGAATTGCAGTGCTATATCAGTATTACATTTCCCTAAGTAAGATGTGCAATGCAGTGCTATACCACCATTACATGTCTCTAAGTAAGATGCACAACACAGTGATATACTTGCATTACATTTCTCAAAGTAAGTTGTGCAATGTAGTGCTATACCTGCATTACATGTCCTAAGTAAGATGTGCAATGCAGTGCTATACCTGCATTACATGTCTCTAAGTAAGATATCCAATGTAGTGCTATACCTACATTACATTTGTCAAAGTGAGATGTGCAATACAGTGCTATACCTGCATTACATGTCTCTAAGTAAGATGTGCAGTGAAGTGCTATACCTGTATTACATGTCTCTAAATAAGATGTGCAGTGAAGTGCTTTATCTGCATTCACACCTCTCAACTGTACAGATTTTCACAGAATGCCCAGATTTTTGCTTCATATTTTTGGTGTGTTCCTCCTAAAATCTCTACTTTTCTGGCAAATAGCTGAGGATTGAAGTAATTAAATAATGACAAAGATTTGAGTTTAAGACTCCACATCCTTCAGCAAATTCATGCTAATGCAAAACATATTATTCTATTAACTTTCTAAGTTTGTAAGAGCAATATTTAAAATCTGTCCCTATTTGTCCCCCATCATTTTAGGCTTTGTGCAGATTTTTTCTCTAAGAGGTTGAGAGGTATGCCTGCATTACATGTATCTAAGTAAGATGTGTAGTGCAGTGCTATACCTGCATTACATGCCTCTAAGTAAGATGTGCAATGCAGTACTATACCTGCATTACATGTCTCTAAGTAAGATGTGCAATGCAGTGCTATACCTGCATTAGATTTCTCAAAGTACGATGTGCAGTGCAGTGCTATACCTGCATTACATGTATCTAAGTAAGATGTGCAGTGCAGTACTATACCAGCATTGCATGTCGCGAATCCCCAAATGATGTGGACATCCTACAGAAGGGCCTCACTGAGACAGATGCCTGGTGGCAGAGGCATGGCCTCAAGCTCAATGCCAAAAAGTGTATTGTCATCCCCTTTGGTAAAAACTCTGTACCCATGAACTACCACATAAACGGCAGTCTACTTAATGCTGAATGTATGATAAGAAACCTTGGGACCCAGGTGGACAGTAGTCTCTCCTTTGATAATCACATCGCCACAGTAGTCAGGAAATCCTTCTGTGTGGCACACCTCATCACAAAAGGGTTCTCATCCAGGAAAAAAGAGGTCATTGTTCCCCTCTACTCGGCACTCATTAGACCTATTATAGAGTACAGAGCCCCTTTTGGAATGTACCTCACAGGACACCTGCAGCAGCTGGAATGGCCACAGAAGTACCTCACAAAGAGGATTACTGGCCTCAAATAGATGCCCTACACTGAACGTCTCAAAAAAACTCCAGCTTTACTCAGTAGCATAACCTGCATTACATTTCTCTAAGTAAGATGTGCAATGCAGTGCTATACCTACATTACATTTCTCATACTATGATGTGCAGTGCAGCATTACATGTCTCTAAGTAGGATGTGCAGTGCAGTGCTATACCTACATTACATTTCTCATACTATGATGTGTAGTGCAGTGCTATACCTGCATTAAATTTCTCTAAGTAGGATGTGCAGTGCAGTGCTATACCTGCATTACATGTCTCTAAGTAAGATGTGCAATGCAGTGCTATGGCAGCATTGCATTTCTTAGAGTATGATATAGCAATAACCCACGCCTGGGTGTGGGTAATGCTAAATTTACCCACGGTTGGCGTGGTTTGGTCCCGAGGGCGAAGCCCGAGGGACCAAACAAAGCCAACCGTGGGTAAATTTAGCATTACCCACACCCAGGCGTGGGTTATTGCTATTATACCATGACATTATTTAAGAAAAGAAACTATTACTTTTCTTAAATAATGGCATAATATAATGCCTGTTTACTGCCCTTCCGCAGATGTCTGGCATCCGCGGCAGTTCTGATGTACTGCGTGCCTGCGCAGTACATCAGAGTTGAGCAAAACGGAGAAAGCAAGATCTCCGTTGCTTTTTTTTCAGTGTTTCGCTATGTTAAATGGGTTTAACATAGCGAGACAGTTTTAAAATAAGCAACGGAGATGTCCGTTGCTTATTTTAAAACTGTCTCGCTATGTTAAACTCATTTAACATAGCGAAACACTAAAAAAGCAATGGAGATCTTGCTTTCTCCGTTTTAAACACTGTCCCGCTATGTTAAATGGGTTTAACATAGCGAGACAGCTTTAAAATAAGCAACGGAGATCTCCGTTGCTTATTTTAAAGCTGTCTCGCTATGTTAAACCCATTTAACATAGTGAGACAGTGTTTTAAAAAAACGAGTTATACTAATGGAAAAAAGTCCGGGCAACCGGACCTTTTTCCATTAGTATAACTCGATTTACAACGGGCACGCTGGCCAATCAGCGTGCACGTTTTGGGGGGGTCATGGTATAATATACATTAATGCCTAGATCTAGTGATGCCCAACTCTCATACCAGTATAATGCAGGGGGTTATGCATTTACTCACTCGTTGCCAGAACCGAACTCATAAAATATTTAGGGTCTCTTCCCACTTGTCTTGAAATAAAATATGGGTTCCATGGCATGTCACTACATTCACTATACTGAAGGTCACATGACTGAGGAAAAGACATTGAAAAGAAGAAATTCACAAAACGGACTTAATAAATGTATTTTAAGATGCAGGTTCTTCAACCATTTGTGCAGTTCCCTGTAATTTTATATCTGTATAGTGACAAGTGTAACTACATTCCCTGATCAGTATTACTTCATTATTCCAAACTCCAAAGTTAGACTACTTGGATGCAGAAATGCTCACTTTTCTGACAAAATCAAATAGATTCATTAGCTCACAGCTGACCAAACTCAGAGTCAGACTAAGCGCACATGAACAATAAAAGGATAACATTTATGGAGACCATGAGATGCTTAGTAAGATGCTCCTTAATGTTAGCACTTAAAAGTTCTTGCCACCCTTTCCATACATTTAATAGTGCTTACCTCCCAAATTGTTTATTGCTGTTCAGGATAACTATGGTGTAAATGTGTACATGCCCATCTACTCTTTAATACTAGCCTTAAAGATAGCCAAAGTAGTACTTTGTTTGACATGCAGTGGTAACCTATTCCATGAGCTGGGACACAGTGAGTTAGAAACCTATCACTCCAGTGAGTCTTGCTTGTTTGCTAGTATAGATTTAGGTCCCTAGTGCAAGTGTTTGTAGAACCACTGGTTTTCTGAAGAACAGGAGGTCAGATAGGACTGGGTATTTTATTTCTTGAAAAGGTAGACACGGGTTACCTTAGAGAAGCCAGTAAGCTACTGATTATAAGGAACATCGTGCTTATCTATCTGGACAGTTAAAAGATTTAAGGCCTGTCATTTTCTTGGCTAGGTATTTTTGTGTCATTTTCAATTGAGTGATATGCTTGGATTTGTAAATACCAACGGGAGACTGTATTTGATAATGAATCTGATAAGGGAAGAACACAGTGGTAGGATGACTTTTTAGATCCTGATGAGATTCCCTTGAAAATTAACTGGAAAGTATAGAAGGATTTATGGACTATGCTAGAAACATGATGATCAAGTGAGGAAGAGTTGTCTACATAAGTACCCAGGTCTCTTGTGACTGTGTTTGTCTGAAGATAAGTACCATTTATCACATGTGAGGTGGAATCAGCTTTTTATGATGAATGCTACTCTGCTGTACTTTTTGTTCTTAGCTTGAGGCCAGTTTCAGTACACCGGGTGTGTCCATATTTCAGTCCTTGCTGGAGGTGTTCAAAAGCAGTGGATGAGGGGATAGCTGTGTCCAGAAACTTGATCAGTCACACTTCTGAGATATTGGCTTAGATGTCTGTAAAATAAATTCTACACAGGAGAGATCATAGCACTAGTTCATGTGGTGCTCCAATAGTTTTATATATATATATATATATATATATATATATATATATATATATATATATATATATATATATATATTTAGAGAGGGTACCAGCTACTTTCATAATCTGGGATCTGTTGGACAGTCAATTTGCAAGGGTTTACCATGCATTTGTCTGATGTTTTCAATAATGTCAGCATGGGAAATAGTGTCGAAAACCTTGACCAGATCAGGATAAGCAGTATTTATGGAGTAACCACTGTCCACAGCCTGTGTAACCTTTACAAAACTGTTTTGCTAGGTTCATAGAAATTATAGGAAATATAGACCAGAGGCCATGTGTGCCTTACCAATAACCAAACTCATGCTCTACCAACCTTTTCAATAAGGGCAAGGCCTGCAAGTTCACACTTACCCATTTGTCTAAGCTATGTTTGAAGGCAAATAGATAGGGGCACTGCATGACATGCAAAGGGAGTCTATTGCAGAGCAAAGGGAAGTGTTGGGAGATAAACCTAGTTCTCCATTTAGTTTTATTAATGTAAATTCAGATCTCATGTTCTATTTCGAGCTGGACTGTTTGACACATCGAGAAAAAAGAAGTCTTGGATAATGGGATCCATAAGGACGTGGAAAGCAAGGCACAGGTTTCTCTTCAAGAGTCTGATACTAAGTACAGGGAGAGTGACTCCAGCCTCTCCTGATAGCTAAGATTTTTGAGGTCTGAGATTCTTTTTGTTAGGAGTCATTGTGGTCTTTTAACTTTTTTAATATGAATAATAAGATACATGACAAAGGGTGTGTTATATTCTATAATGGGTCTAACCAGGGCAGAAGACAGAGGAACAGTAACTTCACTGGTTTTGAAAAAGATCCCCTTGGGGATTAATTGTGGTACAAAGAAGGACTTTCTAGCTACAATTGCTACATGGTGATCAGAGGAGAGGGAACCATTTACCCAGGTACCCAGGTGTCCATTGACAGATTTATTGAAGATTAAAGTGTCAATGCAGTACGTGACACCAAATTCTTGGTTTCTGAAGCAGATGATACTGCATTTCGTACCATTAGCATTTAGTTTGTGCCCTTTTGCAGTGCACCATTTTAATGCAGGATTGTTGAGCTTGAAGATAATTTATATGATGTAGTTATTTGAAAACTGAAACTGACTTGCAATCATCTGTGAACATGGCCAGCCAGAGATATTTGTTCTCAGTGTTGACATCAGAGAAATAAATGCCAAAAAGAGGAAGAGGCCCAATATGGACCCCTGGGGAATGCCACTTGTTATGTTTTCCTTAACTGAAGAGATATTCTTGACCTGAACAATATGTGCTCTGTTTCTGAACCAGTTTACAATCCATCTTACTACATAGGAATCTATGTTTAAGGCTGCACACTTGTTTATAATCCCTTAATGTGGCATGACTCAAGAGAAAGGATATTTCCTTCATAAAACTAAACTGATTTGGGTCTAGAGTAGATAAATTGCCTATGTTTGCATAAATGAGTTCTGCTATGCATTCCTTGGCTTTACATATAAAGCTGGCGAGGCTGATGGGCCTATAATTATCCAGGTCTGTAGAAGGGATGCCTTGTGTAGAAGATTCACAGTGGCTATTCTCCAGGCAACAGACACAGACACTGTAGAAAGGCTGAGACTCAACATTTGAAGAAGAGGCTTGGATACTACATACTTAGCACAGATGAGACTGCAGCTTGGTGTGTTTCCAAGCCCATGGAACTATTATTTTTAACCACTGACATGGATTCTAAGAGCTGTTCCAAGATGATTTTAGTGGAAGCTATATTTTTAGAGATAGTGGGAGCAACAATGTTGGTAGGTGGAATAAAGTTAGCACTAAATTTATCTGCTAATATTTTGGTTTTATCCTTGGGATCAAAATTTGTGATAAGTATTTTTGATGAGCTCAGTGCCTCATTGCACATTATTTATTAATCTCCTGATATAACTGAATAAAGATTTGTAGTTTCTTTTGGTATCCATTTCGACCTTAGGCTCATACTTTGCTTTACAGTTTCTAATTGTGTTGTTACATTCCTTGTTGACATGTTTCACTGTGGTCTTGAAGTAGGAGGATGAGGATTTCTTACAACTTTTCATCATTTTTCTTCATTTGTTATACATGGCACTGACTTTTCTAAGCAACTGTTATTTGTCATCATTCTATTTCACATTTTATGCAGCAGCTGCCACAGAAGTGTTGGTGGCCTGCCCAAGGTCTATGGTTCCACAGTAGGCCAACCCATCCCCTGCATCTTCTCAACCACTGTTAGGTGGTACCAGGCTAGCTGCCACTGCATGCCATTTTAAGCCTAGCCAATTTTCTGAGGTAAGCACCTTAGCCACTATGCCAAACCCCAGAGTCCCAGGTGTCTGCAGTGTGGGACACCAAATGACTACCTCTTCTGCCCCTGAAGGTGCTTCTCTGTTTAGGCACACCATTGTTTCTTCTGATGGCATTACCAAGGGAACTGATTTTATTATACCCAGGTAGAGTGTGGAGATGGTGGGGGTGATTTTAGACTAGTGACTAGAAGACCATATTAGCTGCTTAGAAAGGGTCCTCTTGTGGCTGGTATAGTTGTACCACTGCCTTTCCCTGCCATCAACACCTCAGGCAGGGCCCAATGAGGAGGGTGGTATAAGGTATCTGACCTTTTCCCTCAGTATCTCAGAATCGATATTATACAGAAGGCTGTAACCTCCAACTCACCTATCTGTATGTTCTCTTCCCTTGTCTCTCCTCTGTTTGTTGTCCAATACTCCCCATCACCAGTGTCTTTAATTTGTTTGCATGTTTCTGGCTCTACTGTCTTCTCTTACCCTCAGTCTATCAGCACCTCTCTGTAAGTCTTTTTTATGTTTGTGTGTTTCCCCAACTACTGACCCTCAACCGCTTACCACCCTTTCAACTTCATTTATGTTATTCCCCACCTTCACTCCTTAAAAGCAAAAAATAGATGTGTCCCACTAAAAAAAGTGCGCCTTTCCTATCTTTCCCCACACCCACCCTTAGGTTCCCTGTTTCCCTTCTGTATTATCATCTGCTTACTACTCCTTTTCCTCCTGTCCTATACTCACATTTTCACTCCTTCTTATAGTAAAAAAAAAACAAAAAAGAAATGTCATTATTGCAGTGCCCCTTTAAAGTAACATGTTGCTATTCCTGTCTTCTTCTCATGTCTTAGTGGGTGTGCACACATCGATGCACTTGTTTCCCCTCTGCTCATCAGATTTTCTCATCTGGATCCTAGCCACAACCTTGTGTATTTCTTTTTTTATCAAAGGTCCTGTTCCTATCTCCAGCAGGTTTACTATTTAGCTGTGACTAAAGTTGCAAATTTTCACATTCTTAGTTGTTCCAGGAGGGTTTGACGCAGACCAACGGCTGGTGTCTTAGGCATGGTCTCAAACTGAATACAAAGAAATGCATCATCATTCCCTTCAGTACAAACAATGTCCCCTCACACTATCAAATCAACGACAATACCCTAAGTACCCACAAAGTGGTAAAGAGCTTGGGTTCACAAGTTGACGGCGACCTTAAATTCGACCACCATGTGTCTAATGTAGTAAGGAAGGCTTTCTATGTAGCACACTTAATTAGTAAAAGTATAACCTCAGGAGAAAAGAGGTTATAACCCCTCTATACTCAGCACTAATCTGGCCCAAATTGGGTATAATGCCCCATTCTGCATGTACAGTACAAAGCACCTGCAGCAATTGGACAGACCTCAGAGGTTTCTAACAAATAAGATCAAGAGACTCCAGCACATACTCTATACAGACCAAATAAAGTCCCTGCCACTTTACTCTGTATCATCTAGAATTCTTAGGGGAGACTTATGCCTGGCTTACAGAGCAATCTTAGACCCAAACCTAATAAACCTGCTGCATATCCATAAATCAAACATGACTAGGGCTACCCATTCCAGAGACCTAAACATGGCCTGGGACTTAAATAGGACATGATGGCAGGACAGCTTTATATCCCGGTGACTGCCACATCTTTGGAATAGGCTATCTATTCATGTGAAACAGAGCACCACTATGATACTGTTCAAAAGAAATCTGGATGAATGAATGGGGTACCATAAATTCTTACCGGGAATAGTGCCCACAACTCTTCTGGACATGGGAAGTCATTACTAAATACAGTCTTGAGTATTAACTAACATTTCTATTGCATTACATTGGGAGGAAATGGCTAGGATTGAAATGACCTCTGGGTCGATAGCCTAGTAATTCCTATGATCCTATGATCCTATGGTAATGGACTTTGGGCCATATCGTACTATGTGTTCTAACTGAGGGAGGAAATCTGTGGTCATGTAAAGCATGTTTCTGAGCCTCAGCCACTAACTTGAAGTTATTGTTTTCTTTGAACCAGCTGTAACAAAATGCCTTCCTACTAAATCAAACGTTGCCAAAATGGTGTTTTTAGCAGCATTTTATGACTGGGACATTTAGATCTGTATCACTTGAGGTGAGAATTATTGTGACTAGACACTGTGATCCCATGTGCAAAAATGGGAAAAGGGGTTGTGGATGGATGGATGGATGGATGGATTGATGATGGATGGATGAATGAATGGATATTATGAGATATTTTCTTAAAAATGTTAAACATGCCCAATTTGAATGGTCCATAAACATTATTTTCTTTAATACACTTATCAGAGCCTGATTTTTTTTTAATTTTGCTATTGTTACATCAATTTGAAATGCTATAAAATCTAAAAAATATATAACTGCAGTTAAGTTTAGATATAAAAGAATGTGTGGTTCAATTTAGAAAAAGGGTATAACAAGACAGTTCCATATTTACACTTATTAGAAATAAGCAGGAGAACGCTTTTAAATACCAACTTTCTTGCTGTGGAACTTTGTAAAATCCTATTTAATTGAGTCTATATTATTTTTGTCTGTACTAGGTCTTTTTCCATTTGTTTTGGTTAATTTACTGCAGGAAATATGCTACCTGGTAACCTTGATGCCAAGAGAAGATTTTATTTAGCTCTTTTTTCTTTTTCCATTTAATATGTTTGTTGAGCAGTCTAATATTTTAGTTTATAACTTCCAAAACAGGCAGTTGTCCAGAAATATATATGAACATTGTCTTTTGAGAGGTATGCAGGAAAACTATTAAGAAATCTCCCTTTATTGAAATTTAATTGTATAATGGTTGTATACAGGCAATTTGATTTAAGACATAGTACTTTTCTTTCCTTGCTGAGGAATTTGAATAAGAATTATAGCACTAAAATACAAAAGTAAGATCAAATTATTCTTTGTGTGATATCTTTAGAAGTGACTCCCAAAATACATGGCATGTTGAACATGTATTGTTATGTATTACCATGAAAGTAGCATCGCTTACAACTGGAATACATATGGAATAAAACTTAAAACTGTAATTTAATTGGGTAACCTACTGGAGGATGAAGATTAAACACTTGAGCTTCAATTGCCTGAGATTCAACCTGCTGATGAACACCTCAATAGGAAATCACTGTTAGTGAGTTGTGCTGGTAGTGATTCCCTTTTGTGTGGAATTTCCTCCTTTTTCAAGTTAGTGCAACTGTGGAGTTGGTATATGTAAGTTTGGAGATGTAGTGGGCTGGCCCCCACACTGGGTGTGCAGGGGGGCTTGTCCCCTGCAAAAAAACTCTTAAAAAAGTTTTGTTATGAAAAGTTGTTCAGTGCATTCAGTTTGTGGTTTCTGATCCTTGGAATATTCGCTTTTGTCATTATGGAAGCAATTTAATTTCTTAAAGATAGTGGGAACAGTATTCAATAAGATCATGCTTCTCAATTGTCCAGAATTTTTCAGAATGTCTAGATTTTTGCTTCATTATTTTTGGTCTGCTCCTGATAAAATTTGCATTTTTTTCTGGTAATCACTGAACTCTGAAGTTGCTAAGTAATGACAGACATTTTAGTTTTGTCCTTGATATCCTTCAGAAAATGCATGTTAATGCAAAACCGGTTATTTCACCAAATGTCTAAGTTTATAAAAGCAGTATTTAGAAATTGCCCTTGATTTTGGACATTTGTTCCCCCATTACTTTCGACTTTGTCCTGAATTTTTGAGAAGTATAGACAGGATACCAACTACTGATTCTGATTCCATAACAAAACCCACAAGGGTATTCAGAAACACAAAGTATCCTACACAAACCCATGTCAAGCTGGTTTGTGCAGTGTAAGTGCAGTGTGTTTCTGCTTTAGACATTGCTGTAGCTCTACAGCAATATGCAACTGCTGGTAAGTTGCACAACAGCAATTTACCAGACAATGTTGTATAAAAATGCAGCAGCCCAGAGTACACAGCTAATGCAAATTAGACACATGCCTTGCATATTCCTTTTACCACAGGTCCTGTTCCTCAGAGCTTTACACATGGATTGAAATAAGTGATAGAGCAAAGTTCAGTTACCAGCTCTGTCATGTTATTTTTGAGCCAAATGAATATACATCATCTTTTAAGGTGTACATGTGTGTGTGTGTGTGTGTGTGTGTGTGTGTGTGTGTGTGTGTGTGTGTGTGTGTGTGTGATAAAATTTGTGATTGGCATGGAAGGTTTAATATGGAAATAGTGACATGGTTGTTCTAACAGCACTATGTGTCCAATTCAGAGACATGTAAATGAGAATAGTGACATGGTTGTTCTAACAGCACTATGTATTCAATTCAGAGACATGTAAATGAGACACTAATGAGCATTTTCTCCATGCATCTCTTGCATTTCTTTCAATCATATGTTATCATTGTATTTCAATTAGGATCCACCAATGAAGCAATAGTAAAATATATTGTAATGTCTCTGACTAAACCCTCAGGTTTGCACACAGGGATGCTCATAAATGTATTTGGTACAAGAGTACCATGTGACAGAGGTAGGCAAATTACTTTGCAGGGATGCTTCAGACCACTATTTTCTGGACACATGTTAGGAAAGGTGCTAACCAGTGAAATAATCAGAATTTGATGGTGTATTGAGTCAAATGGCCAGGGCATGTTCTGGATAAATTCTGGAAACACAAATATAGGGATGGTGGACTGGGAACACCCAGCAAACACTTTTGTGTTGGATGATCTCAACTCCCACCTGTTGAAGAGCTTGTCCCATATATTTGGAAAGGTTTGGGATATGTAGTCTGAATGGAACTTGTTTAAGATTTCAATAGATGGAAGGGCAGTAAGGTGCTAGGGCTGAAATGTGGACAATGGCTGTTATGAAAGGCCATGGAGAATAACTTTCAGATGGCCTTATAAAGAGGTTATGGCAAAGCATTCAGCATCTCAAGAGAAGGAGGAAGTGGAATAAAGTCCAGAATGTTTTCAGCAAGGGTAGAAAAATTCTGACCTTGACAGTCTGAGAAACTCCTGAATCTAGTGGACATATCTTCCTGTGAGAACACAGCTCCAGACATAGAAGATGAAACTGAATCCATATCTTTCATTGAGATCATTGTGATGAGTAAATAGCTCTGTTGTGACAAGACTACATGGCTGGATGAGAGCTAGCTGGAAATGCTGAATACAATGGTGATTGCTGGAGTGTGATGGTTAGTGTGTGCCAAGCACAGTACTGATTGCTGTGGTGTGATGGTTAACATATTTTTTCACTGTTGCATATAATGCTGGGGCAGTACCTCTGAGCTGGTAAACAGGGGTACAATGTATTCAAATTAAAGAGGCAACACACTTCCCAGCCTTTCTTGGAATGTTTAGTCATTGCATAGATATTGGAAGCTTCGTAATCGATTACTAATGATGTCTACATGTGTTTTGCGGATGTCTTATAAGTTCATAGGTAGGTACTAGGCTATTGGCCCTATAGCCTATATAAGCCTAGCCAAATGGTACCCTGGCTTTTGCCACCCAAGAAAAGTATTTACCTGTGCCCCTGTCAAGCAGAGCCACAGAAGTGATTCCTGGGGTGAATTTCCTATCTCCCATCCAATCATCAAGATTTTTCTTGAAGAGTGCTAATGAGGAGCTTTGTTTGATATAGATAGGTAGTTTGTTCCAGAGTATGGGAAGTCTCTGAGATAGGAATCTATTCCTCCAGCATGTTCTGTTTATTGTGGTGACAAGGTTTAGGTCCCTATAGCATGCAGCTCAGAGGGATTAGGATTTCTTTACGTGGAGCATGTCCAACAGCTCTGGGTTTGACATAGCTTTGTATGTTAGGCAGAGATCACCTCTGAGTAGGTGATATGCGACAGAGTAAAGCTGAAGTTTTTTGAGACGGTCTGCGTAGAGCATCTGTTTGAGGCCAGTAATCCTCTTTGTGAGATATTTCTGTGTCCTTTCCAGTTGTTGTAGATGTGTTGTGAGGTACATACCAAAAGGGGTGTTGTACTCTATAATGGGTCTAATGAGTGATGAGTAGAGGGGAACAATGACCTCTTTTTTCCTGGATGAGAAACCTTTTGTGATGAGGTGTGCCACTTAGAAGGATTTCCTAACTACTGTGGCAATGTGATTATCAAAGGAGAGACTACTGTCCACCTGTGTCCCAAGGTCTCCTACCACACTTTTGGTGTTAAGTAGACTACCACCTATGTGGTAGTTCATGGTTACAGAGTTTTTACCAAAAGGGATGACAATGCAATTTTTGGCATTGAGGTTGAGGTCATGGCTTTGACACCAGGCATCTGTCTCGGTGAGGCCCTTTTGTAGGATGTCCACATCGTTAGGAGATTTGATTATGGCTCCTAGTTTGCAGTCATCTGTGAACTTTGTTAGCCAAAGACCTTCTATGTTAGCCTGTACTTCAGAGACGTAGATACCAAACAGGAGAGGACCTAGGACTGAACCCTGTGGTACTCAACTTGTCACTGGTCTGAAGTTGGCTTTAGAGTCTGCTACTTTCACAGTGTGGGTTCGGTCAGTGAGCCAGTTGGCAACCCATCTTGTGACATAGGGATTTATACCTAGTTTAGTGAGTTTATCTATAATTCCAGAGTGGGGGATGGTGTTGAACGACTTGGCGAAATCTAGATAGGCTGTGTGTACCACCTTACTCTCATCTACAGGTTTGCTGACCATTTCAAAGAAGTCTATCAGGATTAGGAGACATGATCTGCTTTTTACAAACCCGAACTGGGTAGGGCCCAGAGTTTGGAGATTACCAATGCCATTGTTTATAAGTTCCATGATGATACACTCAATAGCATTGCAGACCAGGCTCATCAGGCTAATGGGGCAATAGTTCCTAGGGTTTGTGGTGGCTCCCCCTTTGTGGAGTGGGATAACTGTTGCTGTGCACCATTCAGTGGGCACAAAGCATGAGGTGAGGCTATGATTGAACAAAGTACTTAGGTGGGGTGCCAGTTCATTCTATAGTTCATGTAGAATGCAGCCTGGGATGTTGTCAGTTACCAAGGATGCTGTGTTCTTGGCTTTGGAGAGTGTTTTTTACTTGTGCAGCCATGATTACAGGTACTTTGCATTCTTCCGGTATAGAGATGGGCCCTTTAGGGGATGAGAGAGGGGTAAAGTTAGCACTGAACCTATGATGTTGGCAATATCAGTTGGTTCTGTATATTTAGTGCCATTGTGCTGTAACTCAGAGCAGATCTGAGTGTTGCCATTGAGATTCTTGACATAGCTATAGAATGCTTTGTGGTTGTCTTTAGAATCAGTGGCGATTTTGTTTTTATAACTAACTTTGGAGGATTTTATGAGGGATCTCAGCTTCTTACTGAGGCTGACCATGGAGTTCCTCCAATCATGGGATTTTACTATTTTTTGCAACAGTTTCTTTCTTCTGTTGTAGAGTTTGTTTATAGCAGGGAACCACCAGATTGGCTTCCATTTTTTGGATGATAGCATCTTGGTTCTGTTAGGGATTGCACGATCCATGCACTCATGTAAGTGCTTATAAAGTGCAATTGTATAGGATTCAGCAGTTGTGTCTCTATTGTCCATCAGCATGGGTGTCGTGAAGTTTGCCACTTCTGTCTTAAGAAGCGTGAAGTTGGTTTTGAAAAATTTATTCACGATGGTTTCCCTAATTGGGGATGGGGCTGGGATGTGGATGTCTAGGGTGATTTACTTGTGGTCGGATTTGACCAATGAGGAATTGACCTCTGGTGTGGAACACCAGTTGCCCATGTTGGTAATGACCAGGTTTAGGATATTGCTGCCTCTGGTGGGGGTGTGGATAAGTTGATCCAAGGCAGTGGAATTTATGAATTCCAGAAAACGTTGAGCACAAGAGTTGGTGCATGAGTAGTTTTCCCAGTTAATGGTGGGGTAGTTGAAATCGCCCATTATTAAGGTGTTAGGTTGTACCCTAATATTTTCCAGTGTATCAAGAAATGAGGAGTGGGAATCCTGGGGCATGGTGGGGGATCCGTAGCAAGCTACAATTTGCATTGCAGTCTTGCCAAGAGTTAGTTGCACTTGGATAATCTCAGATGCATTATGCTGAGCAACTAGCCTGGAGATGTGGATATCCTTAATGAATATGGACACGCCTCTGCCTTTAGTGCGTTGGTCCAAGTTAGGTGGCCGAAAGGTTTGGTATGAATTATAGCCTGGTAATGCAGGTGTGCTCTCTGGAGCCTTGAACCAGGTCTCTGTCACTACACAAATGTTGATGTTCTCCATTTTAAGGAGTGCCTCGAGTGAGTGGATTTTGAGGTTTAGACTTCTAGCATTGAGTAGCATTACCCTCAGATTTTGCTTGCTTGTACCTGTTATGTTGGGTAATTTGTCATTTGAATCTTGCCTAAAAAAGGCACTATAGGGGTGGCAAGAGCCTTAACCAGTATCCGGAATCCCAAGGGTGACAGGTGCAAGCCATCTCTGGCAAAGCACTATGGAAGGTGTTGCAACAATGCAGGGTTCTCTGGCTGTTGCCTATCATTTGATCACAGTATTTGAGGAGCAAGTGTTATTCTGCATTCTTGAATTAAAGTGGATATTTTCAAAGAGAGTGCAGGGCTTTGCCAATGTTATCAATAGGATATCATGGTACAACCAATGTCTGGAGAAATCCAGTTTGGGGCATACTTCTCAATCTCTGGATGAAGCCAGAAATAATGAGAGAGACAAAGGCCCCACATTTGGGACAGATTTAAATTTTTACTCTTAGAAACTTAGAAAATGGTAAGAATAACAGGTATTGGAATAGCATGCATTGTCTCAAAGGTATTAAGTCTGAAACTGAAATGTCTTTAATTATTGAATGACTTCAACCCTTAGATTTTATGAGGAACAGACAAAAAGTGTGATGGAAAAATCTGGACATTGTGCAAAATTCTGGACAGTTGAGAAGTATGGTTTGGAGATGGGTCTATATTATAAACTCGAAGGTACAGAATGTCGACAACCTTTTAATCGATACATATATATCGAACGTCCACTTCAGTGAACGGCCACATCGCTGATTTCTTTCTAAGGGAAAGAAATCGGTTGGCCGTTGTTTTAAATCTGCTCTTTTCCCCACTGTAGTGTGATCTTGGAGTTAGTATATTTAGTTAGGGGGTTGTGGGGACACAGCCCCCCACATTGGGGTGCATGGAGAGCAAAGCCCCCCACTTCATAGTTTTTGTTATATTGTGTCATGTGTAGTTGGCCTACCGATTTCTTTCCCTTGTAAAGAAATTGATGATGTGGATGTTTGCTGAAGTGGACATTCAGCACATATGTGTCGATGAAAAGGTTGGTGGTATTCTGTGCCTTTGAGTATATAATATAGACCCTTTGGAGACATGAGCGTTACATCTTTGCTGTTTCAGATCATCTCCTCTTATTCTGAAGTGACTGTGATCTTCAGCAGGCACTGGTGTGGTTCAGTGCTGAGCATGAAGTAACAAAAATGAAAATAAGCACTTCCAAACCAAAGTGCATTGTCCTTGCTTGGAAATGAGTAGATTTGTTATCTGCACATGAGGTACGGACAGCTACACGAGGTGGTAGAATTTAAGTATCTTGGATCTTGATTAAAAGCGAGTGTAGGGAACTGGAGTAGATGAATAAAGACGTAGCAGTATTGCACGCATCTGCTCATCTGCAGTTATGGCTCTTCAGTTAGTGAAGAAAAATATGAGATTATTCACAAAAGCAACAGAATGTCAGTTCCTATGCAGGGGAACTTGGCTCACTCTCCATAACACATCAATAAACACAACAGTCTGGGAGGATCTCAGACTACAGCCCAGATCACTGTTTACTCATGAGAGTCATTTGAGGTGGCTTCAAAAACTGTCATGGCCGATGTACAAGGCACAGCTTACTGGGAGGGAGTCATGGTAGACACAGGGCAACTTGCAGGGTTTATATCCTTCATTTGGACTGAGAAGTCCTGTAGACCCCACAGGATCAGAAGCAGATTGGCACTGAGGATAGAGAAATCTGGTTTACTATATTCATCCTTCAACCATTTGACTCAAATCCGAACAACTGCTTTTGAAAAATGGATGGATAAAACTAGGATTTTCTATATAAAGATCAGGCCAGATTAATGCAATTTGCTCTGCTACATAAAGTATTTTTTTTCTTTTTGTTTTTCCAGTTCCATGACCATTTTTTCTTTGGGATTATCAAGCACTGGATTGGGACAGTCATCTGTATGCTGTAGGGGTGGTGCACTCATCTGTATGGTGTGGGAGTAGTACAGTCATCTCATGGTATGGGAACGATGCGCTCATCTACATGGTGTACGAGTGATACACTCACCTGCATGGTGTAGGAGTAATGCACATATCTGTATGTTGTAAGAGTGATGCACTCATCTGCATAGTGTTGGAGTGGTGCAATCACCTCATGGTGTAGGAGTGATGAACTCATCTGCATGATGTAGGAGTGACACACTCATCTGCATGGTGTGGGAGTGATACACTCATCTGCATGGTGTGGAAGTGATGCACACATCTGTATGGTGTAGGAGTGAGGCACACATCTGCATGGTGTTGGAGTGGTGCAATCACCTCGTGGTGTACATGGTGTGGGAGTGATGCACACATCTGTATGGTGTGGGAGTGAGGCACACATTTGCATGGTGTAGGAGCAGTGCAGTCACCTCATGGTGTAGGAGAGACACACTCATCTGCATCATGTAGGAGTGATACACTCATCTGCATGGTGTATGAGTGATACAGTGATCTGGGTGGTGTTGGAGTGATGCACTCATCTGTATGATGTGAGAGTGATGCACTCATCTGCAGGGTGTGGGAGTGATATACTCATCTGCATGGTGTAGGAGTGAGGCACACATCTGTATGGTATATGAATGATACACTAACCTGCATGGTGTAGGAGTGATACAGTGATCTGGGTGGTGTGGGAGTGATGCACTCATCTGTATGATGTGGGAGTGATGCACTCATCTGCATGTTGTGGGAGTGATATACTCATCTGCATGGTGTGGGAGTGATGCACTCATTTGCATGACATGGGAGTGATGCACACAGCTGCATGATGTGGAAGTGATACACTCATCTGCATGCTGTGGGAGTGATGCAGACATCTGTATGCTGTGGGAGTGATGTGCTCATTTGTATGGTTAGTAGAGGTACAGTTACCTCATAGTGTAGGAGTGATGCACATATCTGTATGGTGCAGGAGTGATACACTCATCTGCATAGTGTGGGACTGATGCACACATCTGTATAGTGTGGGAGTGATGCACTCATCTATATGGTGTGGGAGTGGTGCAGTTACCTCATGCTGTAGGAGTGTTACACACATCTGTATGGTGCAGGAGTGATACATGCATCTGCATGTTGTTGGAGTGATGCACACATCTGTATGGTTTGGGAGTGATGCACTCATCTGCATGCTGTAGAAGTGGTGCAGTCGCCTCATGGTGTAGGAGTGTTGCACACATCTATATGGTGTAGGAGTGATATACTCATCTGCATGGTGTCTGAGTGATGCACTCATCTGTACGGTGTGGGAGTGATGCACTCATCTGCATGGTATAAGTGTGGTGCAAGTTACCTCATCATCTGTATGGTTTATGAGTGATGCACTCATCTGCATGGTGTGGGAATGATATACTCATCTGTATGATGTGGAAGTGATGCACTCATCTGTTTGGTGTGGGAATGATGCAGACATCTGTATGGTGTAGGAGCGGTGCAGTCACCTCATGGTGTGGGAGTGATGCACTCATCTGCATGGTGTCAGAGTGATACACTCATCTGCATGGTGTGGGAGTGATGCACTCATCTGCATGGTGTAGGAGCAGTGCAGTCACCTCATGGTGTGGGAGTGATGCACTCATCTGTATGGTGTGGGAGTGATGCACACACCTGTATGGTGTAGGAGCAGTGTAGTCACCTCATGGTGTGGGAGTGATGCACTCATCTGCATGGTGTGGGAGTGATACACACATCTGCATGGTGTGGGAGTGATGTACTCATCTGCATGGTGTAGGAGCAGTGCAGTCATCTCATGATGTATGACTGATGCACTCATCTGCTTGGTGTAGGAGCAGTGCAGTCACCTCATGGTGTGGGAGTGATACACACATCTGCATGGTGTGGGAGTGATGCACTCGTCTGCATGGTGTAGGAGCAGTGCAGTCATCTCATGGTGTAGAAGTGTTGTACACATCTGTATGGTGCAGCACTGATACACTCATCTCCATGGTGTGGGAGTGACAGACTCATCTGCATGGTGTGGGAGTGATGCACTCATCTGTATGATGTGGGAGTGATGCACTCATCTGTACAGTGTGGGAGTGATATACTCATCTGCATGATGTGGGAGTGATACACTCATCTTTATGGTGTGGGAGTGGTGCAGTTACCTCATGGTGTAGGAGTGTTACACACATCTGTATCATGCCAGAGTGGTACATGCATCTGCATGGTGCAGGAGTGTTGCACACATCTGCATGATGTGGGAGTGATGCACTCATCTGCGTGGTGTTGGAGCAGTGCATTCAATTCATGGTGTAGAAGTGATGCGCACATATGTATGGTGTAGGAGTGATACACATCTACATGGTGTGGGACTGATACATTCATCTGTGTGGTGAAGGAGTGATGCATCTCATCTGTATGGTGTGGGAGTGATGGACACATATACATGGTGTAGGAGTGTTGCACACATCTGCATGGTGTGTTAGTGATACACTCATCTGCATGGTGTAGGAGTGTTGCACACATCTGCATGGTGTAGGAGTGTTGCACACATCTGCATGGTGTGGGAGTGATACACTCAGCTGCATGGTGTAGGAGTGTTGCACACATCTGCGTGGTGTATGAGTGATGCACTCATCTGTATGGTGTGGGAGTGATGGACACATCTGCATGGTGTGGGAGTGATGCACTCATCTGTATAATGTAGGAGTGATGCACACATCTGCATGATGTGGGAGTGATGCACTCATCTGCATGGTGTGGTGGGAGTGATGCACTCTTCTGCATGGTGTAGGAGTGGTGGAGTCATCTGTATGGTTCTTGAAATATTACACTTTCTTTCCAGTGAACTTCCAGGTCTTCAGCCTAGTCTCTGTTGCCTTAGAGTTTTCTCTGGCCACTGCCCACAGCTGATTATGACAACTAGTGGTTTATGCTGTGGACCAACTGTTTCATTGAGGATGACATTGCAATTGCTGATTCTATCCCAGTGCCCTTTTCTTACTACAATGATTTGTACCTGAGTTTAATGTTGGCCACTCTTGTATGTGATCTTGCGACTATCTCCCTTCAGGACCATTTGTTATCCACCATCAACCATTTGCCAGATAGAAGTCTCCAATGACCGCTCTTTCTTTATTCCTTTTACCAAACCTATACTGACCCAGGAAGTCCTCATGTCCTGTTCTGTCTGTCCCAATATGTGCAGTCAGGTCCTCCATTATCAATGCCAACTCATATTATCCTGCTTAATCAAGTAGATCCTGCAACTGCTGTCTGAATGCACTTTTTTCATCACTATCAATACCCTGATGTGGGGAATAGGTGAGGTTATGAACAGTGTCCTGTTCTTACACTGGAGTCTGATTGCTATGAGTCTGTTACTAATTCTGATGATATCATCATTTGTTTTCTGAAGCTACTCCCTCACCCTAGTTTCCACAAAATGTTCCCCTCTTGAGTAATAGAATCTGGATCCCAAGCCAAGTGAATACAGTGCACTGCCCTTCCATCTTGTCCCCTGGATACATACGATGTCTAGCTTCTTCCTTATCATCATGTCATCCACATTCAAGTTGCATCCTGTCAGTGAACCTAAATTAAGTGTAGCAATTCTTAGTTCATGCTTAGCAGGTCTATTGGTTTTATGTCCAGCTTTCACTCAACAGGGCTATCCTAGGTAAACCAAGCTGGACAACTGGACATCAGCCAGCCAGTAGGACTACTAGGCTTTATGGCAGGCATACACTGGCAGGTACGTGCATATACACCCCTCCCTCTTCCACCATTAATATGGTCCTGTGGCATAGGTCAGAGGAGGCCATGTTCTTAACCTACTTATCAATGGAAAATACCCATACCCCTTTGGCAAATTAGCCAACGTGACCAAATCATCTAGAACCAATCGTTACACCTTCATGTGGCTAGCCTTGACACTTTGCACAGTTTGTGATCCATGTTCTCCTGTCTAGAGGATACTGCATACCACAGTTGGTGCCCAAATTGGTTGGTCTATAACAACTCATCACTCTATAGGCGCTATCTAGAGTTTGTGCTGTTGTTCACAACTCCATTCTTGGATAAGTTTGAGGTGGAAACAGTCAGCATGTTTTTGGGAGGTGAGAGGAACCAGACAGGGACACGAGGAGAACATGCAAACACCATATAGGCACTGTCCAGAGGTCAGAATCAAACTTATACATTGTACATGGGAGGAAAAACCTTAACTAGTTTGCAAACTGGTCTCACTGACAGAGAAATCTGGTCATATGCATTATGCCTCTGTCTAAATGCTCTAAAAAATAAATGTATCCTAATTGGATCTAACAAGGCTTCTAACAACATAAAGGTATATACACTCTTCCCTAAGACCATATTCCCAGATCCTCAAGTCCCCAATGCACTGATAACTGATTGTTTTTCTATTAACTTATTGCCAGTTCATTTCCTATGTAGGAATTTGCAGTGATTTATTCATCCTTGATGATTTCTCCTTTCTTCATGTGTGTGTGTGGGGTCTATATCACTTGAGTGAATACATTAATGATCAAATAGCTATTTACTGAATTCACTTAATCAAAACCTCAATTCAAAGAATGATCATTTAAGAAAAATGTTTCCAAAGGAAAGAAAATAGTGGGCCAGTTAGCAACTGTAAAAAAACTACACAATTTAAAAGTCAGAAAAGTGGAGGGCTTTGCCGCCCACATCCCCTAATGTGAGGGGTTGTGCCCTTCACACACCCATACCTAAATATGCCAACTCTGAGATCATACTACAATGGGGAAAAGAGCAAATTCCTGATGATGGCCAACTATTTCCTTTCCTTGAGAAAGAATTCGCTGAAACGATCACTGAATTGAGGTTTTGATTAAGTCAGTTTGATAAATAGCGATTCGATCATTAGTGTATTTGATCAGGTGATATAGACCAGTATGTGTGACCTTGGAGTTGTTATATGCAACTTTGGTGCGCATTGGGAAGGCCTGACCCCCTCATGTGGGGGGGGGGGTAGAGGGAATTGCTCCTCAAAAAAGTACTTATAGGTTATATTTTCATCATGCTGTTTTTTTTGAACAATTTTGTTGGACACCATGGTTCCTTGCCAGCTTGTAACTTCACCTTTCTGGTGGAACCCAACACAAATCAAAATGTATTCTTTTTATTATTGCCCTCTTATATTAAAGACTCCTACGACTTCCTTCAAAAAATTAAAAATGTATGTTGGAAGGAAGGAATGTATTTTATTACTGTTGATGTAGAGAGTCTATATACAAATATTTCCCATTTTTGGGGATTAGAAGCTATTAAGTTTTTTTTGGTTGATTGTCCCAGAACCCATTATGTATTGGAATTGGTAGAATTCTGTTTGAATAATAATATTTTTGAATTCAATGGTAAATTATACAAACAACTGACCGGAACAGCAATGGGAGCAGCTTTTGCTCCGGCCTATGCAAATTTATTTATGGGGATGTTTGAAAATGAGTTTTTGTATAAATTACATTTTTTTAATACATATGTTGTGAAATATTATAGATTTATCGATGACCTTATTTTTATCTGTAAAGATGGTTATGAAATCTCTGAACAATTTATTCATGAATTAAATGTTAATCAGTATGGTATAAAATTTGGTGATGTACAGATGGGTTCTAAAGTTAATTATTTGGACATTTCTCTTAAAGGTGTTAATGATCATTTTATACACACTAGCATTTATAGAAAATTTGATGAAATTAGTTGGAAAATGTGTGGAAGTAGTTGTCATCCAATACATACCCTAAGAGCTATCCCTTATGGAGAATTCATTAGAATAAAAAGATTAAATTCTGATGTTAATTTAGCTTATGATGAGTCCCTGAGAGTAGCTAAATTGTTTATTAATAGGGGTTATGATGCCACTGAAGTTAAAAATAGTCTTATAAAAGTGTTTAAAAAGAGTTTTAATATAAAAACATTTGATAGAGAATATAGTAAATGTAGATATAATAACCATATAGCAAATGAAGAAAAAATATTCTTTGTTACAAAACATACAAATTTTTCTGGTATTATGAATGAATTAATTAAGCAATATTGGAATTTTATTAAGAAGGAAATTGATTCTTTAAAAAATACTGAGCTGATTATATCATATAAAAAAGCTAAAAGTATTAGGAACTTTTTAGTTCATAGTATTTTTAAACAACCCAAAACTCTTATATTTAATAATATTAAAGATGTAGGAACTTTCCCTTGTGGTAGTTGTTCAGTGTGTAAATATATAGTAACTGAAGTGGCTAAAATTAATGGAAAAAATGTTTCTGTTAGGGCTAAATACTCCTGTAGAAGTAAGGGATTAATTTATGTTATTTTTGTACATGTAATAAATATTATATTGGTGAAACGAAGAGAATGTTGGCAGACAGAATAAAAGAACATGTTAGAGATGTGAAGAATAAAAAACTAACTAGTCCTATTGCAGAACATTTTAACTTATGTCATGGTGGAGATAGTAGTTGTATGAAAGTAACGGTTTTAGAACATGTACCACTTCATTTTAATAATGTTGATTATCAGAAAAATATATTAAGACAGAAGGAATCTGTTCTAATCATGAAATATGGCACTCTGTTTCCCCATGGTTTAAATAGGGAATGTAACTGGCAAAGCCTTATTTAAGGCTATCTCCTTAAATATTTATTTTGTCATGTTTTAATTGAATAATAGTTTAATTGAATTTAATTAAATGTTTTATAATTGTATATAAAGTGGTCTTTTAGTGACTGTAGGATTTTACTCTGAAAAGGCTGTGGCCGAGGCGCTAAGAGATTAAGAACTGTTTTTGCAAGTATACTGAACTGTATTGAATAAATTATCCAGACTTTGAAAGTAGAGCTGGGACTCACTTTTTGTTCTTGTTGTTGATAATATAGTTGGCGGTCTTTCTGTTGTTTTACAATATGACAAGTGAGTCCATGTGCTCCTTTCCGCGCATATTTAGGGAGTCTGGTATGGAAATATTTCAACACAATGGTGATAATACTGGTCGTGCTAATGTTTTATTAACCAGTGAAGCTGATAATAATTTGCCTGGTATGACTAAAATGATCCCTGAAGGTCCAGGAGGCTCTGGCCTGGGTGTTATGAAGAAATGGGAGAATTCCCGAATGAGAACTGCCATCAATCCATTTGCCACGGTAGGCAAGAAAGTTACCATACCTGACAATCCTGATGCACAAGATTTGTGTATCAAATTGGAAAAGATAATTTTTAAAGAAACGGCGTTTTTTTATAATATTGGTAGTCTTGAAAGATATGCGGAACTAGATATTACACCCCGTGGTCTGAGATCAGTTAAGAACCCTTCCACACCATTTGATCTTAATGATGAGGTAGATCAAAAGTTTCATGAACGATGGATAGCGGCTGCACATCGGTGCAGTACCGAATGGGTTTCAATTTTAACTGAGAGAGACAATATAAAAAAAGAGAAACTTGTAAGTGAAATGAAACATGTTTGTGACCAACTAGTTAGCATAACTTCCAGTTCCACTTTGGAGAACTTCCTGGTGGGTATAAATACAAAATTAGCCAACTATGAGAAAGAGCTAATTGATCGGAAGAAATATAAGTTAACTAGAGACATTAGGGATTATGAACACAAGAGGGCATTTGTGTTCACAAGTAACCAGAGAACCAGAAAAAAGGCTGTATCATTTCAAAGAGGAAATCCGGTTTCCGAACCATATAAAAATAAAAGCTTCCTGTCTGGTGAAAGCGGTGCGTCATCGTGGGAAGAGGATGACAGAGAGAACTTTCCAGAATTGCCAGGAGCTGCGAATTCGGAAGGCTTCCAGAAAACATTCTCGAACTCCAAAGGACATTATACGAACTCCAGGAAAAGGGGCTGGAATAACTCGGAACACCATAGAGACTCGGGCGATGGATATTTTAAAAGAGGTAGATGGTCTTGAGTTTAACAATGAGACTGTAGTTAGCAATTATGTGGTTAATTTGTCTAACTATGCTTTAGATAATGTTGAATTAGGCATTTTGGAAAAGGGGTTAAAATTTGTTCCTACTTGTTTTCCTAAGAAATACGAATTGAAAACAGAATTGTTCCAGTTATTTCGTAAAATGAACCTTAGAGAATACTTTTTTAGACTTAATTCTCATCCTATTAATAATATTAACAGTTCTACTGTAGAAATGTTCAATAGTGATGTAGATAGTGATGAGAGTTTTTATTCTTGTTTATCGGACAATGAAGGTATAAGTAATGCATATAGTATATTGGATATGAGTATGTTAAAATCTAATAGTTCTTTTATACCCCCTTATAAGAATGTGACAATACAAAAATTTGAATGTGTGTTAAATTTAATGTTAGATAAAGAGTTAGAATGTTTCATGAAACAAACACATCACTATAATTTAACTAAAATAGAATGGAATAAATTGCAAGCACTTAGTAAACATGATAACATAGTTTTTAAGCCCTCGGATAAGGGGGGGAAATTAGTTATTATGAATGCTTGTGATTATTATGACATGTGCATGAGACATCTTGATAATAAAAATGTATATCTTGAAACTAATGTAGCTTTTATGAAGAAAGCAGAAACAGATTTTCATAACCTATTACAGAAAGGTATTAGACTACATTATTTAACAAAGTTTGATGTTGACCAAAAGATAATTATTAAAAATAATCAAATAGCAAAATTTTTCTGTTTGCCGAAGGTACATAAGAATTTGGACAGCCCGCCAGGCCGTCCTATTGTGTCAGCTTATGGTTTTTTCACATATAATGTTTGTACCTTATTACATGAAATATTAATTGAAAAAGTTTTATTATTGCCCTCTTATATTAAAGACTCCTACGACTTCCTTCAAAAAATTAAAAATGTATGTTGGAAGGAAGGAATGTATTTTATTACTGTTGATGTAGAGAGTCTATATACAAATATTTCCCATTTTTGGGGATTAGAAGCTATTAAGTTTTTTTTGGGTGATTGTCCCAGAACCCATTATGTATTGGAATTGGTAGAATTCTGTTTGAATAATAATATTTTTGAATTCAATGGTAAATTATACAAACAACTGACCGGAACAGCAATGGGAGCAGCTTTTGCTCTGGCCTATGCAAATTTATTTATGGGGATGTTTGAAAATGAGTTTTTGTATAAATTACATTTTTTTAATACATATGTTGTGAAATATTATAGATTTATCGATTACCTTATTTTTATCTGTAAAGATGGTTATGAAATCTCTGAACAATTTATTCATGAATTAAATGTTAATCAGTATGGTATAAAATTTGGTGATGTACAGATGGGTTTTAAAGTTAATTATTTGGACATTTCTCTTAAAGGCGTTAATGATCATTTTATACACACTAGCATTTATAGAAAATTTGATGAAATTAGTTGGAAAATGTGTGGAAGTAGTTGTCATCCAATACATACCCTAAGAGCTATCCCTTATGGAGAATTCATTAGAATAAAAAGATTAAATTCTGATGTTAATTTAGCTTATGATGAGTCCCTGAGAGTAGCTAAATTGTTTATTAATAGGGGTTATGATGCCACTGAAGTTAAAAATAGTCTTATAAAAGTGTTTAAAAAGAGTTTTAATATAAAAACATTTGATAGAGAATATAGTAAATGTAGATATAATAACCATATAGCAAATGAAGAAAAAATATTCTTTGTTACAAAACATACACATTTTTCTGGTATTATGAATGAATTAATTAAGCAATATTGGAATTTTATTAAGAAGGAAATTGATTCTTTAAAAAATACTGAGCTGATTATATCATATAAAAAAGCTAAAAGTATTAGGAACTTTTTAGTTCATAGTATTTTTAAACAACCCAAAACTCTTATATTTAATAATATTAAAGATGTAGGAACTTTCCCTTATGGTAGTTGTTCAGTGTGTAAATATATAGTAACTGAAGTGGCTAAAATTAATGGAAAAAATGTTTCTGTTAGGGCTAAATACTCCTGTAGAAGTAAGGGATTAATTTATGTTATTTTTTGTACATGTAATAAATATTATATTGGTGAAACGAAGAGAATGTTGGCAGACAGAATAAAAGAACATGTTAGAGATGTGAAGAATAAAAAACTAACTAGTCCTATTGCAGAACATTTTAACTTATGTCATGGTGGAGATAGTAGTTGTATGAAAGTAACGGTTTTAGAACATGTACCACTTCATTTTAATAATGTTGATTATCAGAAAAATATATTAAGACAGAAGGAATCTGTTCTAATTATGAAATATGGCACTCTGTTTCCCATGGTTTAAATAGGGAATGTAACTGGCAAAGCCTTATTTAAGGCTATCTCCTTAAATATTTATTTTGTCATGTTTTAATTGAATAATAGTTTAATTGAATTTAATTAAATGTTTTATAATTGTATATAAAGTGGTCTTTTAGTGACTGTAGGATTTTACTCTGAAAAGGCTGTGGCCGAGGCGCTAAGAGATTAAGAACTGTTTTTGCAAGTATACTGAACTGTATTGAATAAATTATCCAGACTTTGAAAGTAGAGCTGGGACTCACTTTTTGTTCTTGTTGTTGATAATATAGTTGGCGGTCTTTCTGTTGTTTTTCAAAATGTATTCTGTTTATTTATTTATTTACTTTCTTATTATTTGCATCTGAAAAAGAATAAGTTTATTACACTGTATTATAAATATGTTGATGTTCTGTCATGAGATGCTGAAAGTAAGCACTAATTTTGTTACTGTCATTCTAAGTGCATGGAAAGAGGAGCTAGCAGTTGTAGACAAAGTCCTACACTTTCCTCTTCTGGACAGCGACAGAGCCCTACATTATTATGTTTTGGACAGCGACAGAGCCCTACATTATCATCTTCTGGACAGTGACAGAGCCCTACATTATCATCTTCTGGACAGCGACAGAGCCCTACATTATTATGTTTTGGACAGCGACAGAGCCCTACATTATCATCTTCTGGACAGCGACAGAGCCCTACATTATTATGTTTTGGACAGCGACAGATCCCTACATTATCATCTTCTGGACAGTGACAGAGCCCTACATTATTATGTTTTGGACAGCAACAGAGCCCTACACTTTCATCTTCTGGACAGTGACAGAGCCCTACATTACTATGTTTTGGACAGTGACAGAGCCCTACATTATTATGTTTTGGACAGCGACAGAGCCCTACACTATCATCTTCTGGACAGCGATAGAGCGCTACACTATCATCAGAACTGTCTGGGGAGGTCACAAGTAGACATCTGCTGCCAGTTAACAATATCCTGTCATGGAAATGGCTTGATCCGTTGAGATGCTGGCACCTAGTGGAGGCTGGTGTGTTAATGTGTGCGGCATAAGAGTCAGGATATACATCTTTACAAGGGAGCACACAAACTGAAGCATGGGGTGGAGCACAAGGAAGAATATATTTTTAAAGAGCTGCTGTGTGGGATAGGGGGCATGGGCTGTAAAAAAAAATAATGGCTTCCAGAATGATAAGCTCCCTTCCTACGTCAAGACATGGGTAATCCATAGCAGGCAATGTGGAGGGAGAAGTATCCAGTAAAATACTGTAATGCTTTCTTCTGGGGACACATAGTAAATTGTGAGAAATGGAAAGCTTAGCCAAGAAAACAAAATCCCATCAATATGTCCACCTCAACCAATCATTTTGCATAGTGCAAAAGAAAAGTAGCACTCTAGGCATATCTGGATTGAATAGAACATCACAATATGATTTACAAATTCACATGTTTTTAAATTTCTGACAAAGATATCCTTTAACAATGTTTTATGATTGTATCCCCATCCCCTTTCACATAGCCTTAAGTCAACTGATGTCAAGCTTGTCTTTGTGCCCAGAACAAATAATAAACATTGGGACTCATCTTTTTTCAGATTTCAGTGCAGTCTGATCCTAAAACTGTGTGTTCAAAGCTGATGAAACTACCTTTGCCTACCATTGCATCCTGTAAATGCAGGATCCCATGATACCTGTACTGCACACCTTAAAATTGTTAGATGGAATTTCACAGGTCTAACACCGCTGTTTCTAGTGTTTACTTTATCCCAGAAAAGTCTGTCTGTGTGAGCAGACTTACTCATGCATCCTCCTTTCATGTTCAGATTTTCCCTTTTTTTCTTATTTTAGTAGAACATTCCTCCTGCTGTTGTGCCTTGTATAAGAACTGCAACATTTCTTTTCATTTTTAGTAGTTTTTTTCTTCTCTTCCCTTTATTTCTGTCAAGTTCCTTCTCATGCAACATACTAGTGACATCAATGCCTGTCTGGAAATACCTATGTTTTTGTTATACCAGAGAATGCAACCATTTCATTTTCTATCTACTTTTGTAATATTGTGAATCATTGTTCCTTCACAATCTTCTTTACCCATTTTGCCTCCTGTTCTGTATTCTCCATTCATTTTATGCTCCCTCTGTACCTTCAGCAATGATGCTTCATCTTTCCCGACCATTCCTATCAGATAACAGGGATCTTCTAAGAGAAGTATGGGTGCTATTCTACAACATTATACATTATCCGTAGGGAACCACAGCTAGTGTCAGAAAAACTATGCCATAGAAGCTACTGGCAGTGCAAAACATATGCACTGAGTTGGACATGCTTGTGCGTGATTTAAATTGTGCCCAGTTAAGATCCATTCTATCAAAGCTTCCATCAATAGTTCAAGGAAATACTCTGGGCTCTAGCACCTCAAGAATAAGAGAAAATAGGTGGAGTTGAAGAAGAAGAATAGCAACACATGTGAGGACTATAGAATAGACATGTCGCCGAGCCAGGTTTGGAAGTAAGGCACATAAGGAAAGCTGGTGGTGAAATGCAGAAGCCGAGGAGGTCATCAAAAAAAAAGAAGGACAGCAGAAAAAAGTGGGGATAGAGAAGACAGATCAAGGTAGGCAGGTTAACTTGTTGTCTAGCAAAGATGCAATAGATGGCACAAAGAAACATCAGGTTGCAAAACAAAGACAAAAAGATAAGAAAGATAGTCATATACCCTTCATGCCAGCAACAACCTGCTCATCAGTCCATGGGACATGAAAGGAAGATGGAAGGAGTACTTCCAGCAGTTTCTGAATGAAGAAAACCCCATAGAAGCTGTACTGCTCCAGAAACAACCTATGATGAAAGGAGGAGAAGCTCAGCATAGAAGTAAGAACAGCACTATGGAAAATGAAGTCAGGGAAAGCAGCAGGCTCAGATGAGGTCACAGCAGATATGATCAAGATGTTTGGTGGGGCAGGGGTGAAATGGCCCCTGTGGGTACTCATAGCAGTATGGAGAGAAAGGCATATTCTATATGACTGGAAATACTAGTCCCAATTTATTAGAACATAGGGGATATCCATATCTGTGGGCAGTACAGAGGTATTAAACTCCTGTCACATTACATGAAAGTTCTGGAGAGAATGATTGATAAATGAATACATAGAGTAGTAGAAAGTAAGATGGGAGATGAGCAGTTCAGATTCAGATCACAATGCAGCACAACTAACTTGATGTTTGCAGTGAGATAGGTATTTGAAAAGAAGCTACAGATGAGGAAATAGTCCATTTGGGCATTCCTAGACTTGAAGAAGGCATATGACTAGGTCCCAAGAAAGATGATTTGGGCAGTCTTGTGGTTGTTTGGAGTCCCAGAAACATTGATAGAATTACATCAGGCTTGTACAAGGGCCAAATGACTCAAGTACAGTGTTTGGTCTCAAAGATGGGCCCCAGGTGGGAGCGGGTGTGCATCAGACTTCAGCTCTGACCCATTGCTGTTCATACTGGTGATGGACTAGATTAGCAAACAGGTCAGAGGAGGACAGATCAACAATGTTTCTGTATGCAGATGGGGGTGGCATTACAGGCAGACTCTGAGTATGAATTTCAGTAAAGGGCAGGGCCATGGAATGCAAACCTGCATACGCACGGGTGGAACTGATTACATATAATTTAGCTGTAATGGCAGCAAATGAGGGAGATCAAAAGAAGATGAGACTTGAGATAAAAGGGAAAATAGTGGAACAGGTTAACAGCCGAAGGTATCTAAGAGGGATGGGTGAAGAGAAGGGAAGTCTGAATGAGGAGGTCAAAGCTATAATCAGAGGAACTGCAGACAACTTGCACAGAGTGTCAGGGGTAGTGTATGACAAAAGGATACCAAAGTAGCTCAAAAGTAAAATGTACAAAACGGTGGTGTAGTCAGTATTACTGTATGGGAAAGACACCAGGGAAGTAAAGGCAGAGCAGTTGAGGAAAATAGAGGTGAGGGAGATGAAGTACCTAAGACAGGTGATAAGATGCGCACTTTAGGACAGAAAAGAAATTAGGACATTTGAGTAAAAGCCTAAGTAGCTTCAATTGCAGAAAATGTCAAAGAGAACTGATCATGATGGTGTGGGCAGATGTGCAGAAAAGCAGAAGACAATCAGATGAAGAAGATTTGGGACAGACAGGAAGCAGGTAAGAGGAAATGAGGGCATCCACCAAAGAGGTGGATGGATTGTGTGACAGAAGACCTATCACAGTCAGGCATGACTGTCGAAGAAGGTAGGAGATTGGTATTGAATCGAGACAAAGAATGACAGTTGACACAACACCCTAACCCCATGTAGAAAAATGGGAAAAAGCAGAGGGACTGATGATGATGATGATGATGATGATGCCGTGGACAGCACACCAACAGTGCAAGGTTATAATGCCTTCCAGACATTTAGACCAGCAACTTCACAGGCAGGGACTATAGGTGGAGGTGTTTCTATTTACATCAAAAATAAATATACTTCAACGCTGCTCAAACAGGGCAATGCACTTGAGCTGCTCCATGTTCAAATTACCATAGGTAAAATACATTATGACTTCCTTGCAAGCTATAGGTCCCCCTCTATAACCCAGGAAACTCATACCATGTATTTAAACTTATTAGAAACACAAACCATCCAACCCAATACCATATTCATGGGTGACTTTAATTACCCCAATATTAACTGGGAATCCAGTGCGACATCAAACATACATACACAGAGATTCCTGGATTTTGTAAACCAGATAGTCAGTACACCAACCAGGGGTGCAACCACACTGGATCTGGTCCTCACTAATATGGGAGAGGGCTGCACACCCCCTACTGTAATGCCTTCCCTGGTAAGGTCAGACCACAAAGTGGTCTCCGTTGAAGTAAAAATAAAACCTGGACCCCCAACTCAAGCAGGAATATTCAAGAACTATTCTATGGCTAACCTCCTGCTATTAAGTGAGAACCTGGCAAAATTTCAAGTCACTATAAACCCTGAGAACACTTCTGCATATGCAGAACTGTTCACAGAAACCTTGTACAAGCATGTTAATAGCTACATAGAGGCAGCTGTACCCACCAGGAAGAAGTACAGAGCTAACTCAAAAAACAAGCCACTCTGGTGGAATCATAAAATCAATCGGAAGTACAACAGGAGGAAGAAAATCATGGCAAAAACTAGGAGGTGCAGCACCCAGAAGGCTTAAACACTCTCATAAGACTAAACAAACAACTCAGAGGTCAAATACAGTCTACCAAAGCCAAATTTGAGGTAAGTTTGGCCTCCCAAGCCAAGGACAACCACAAAGCATTATTTAGCTATGTCTGTAACCTCAAAGGCAATACACAATTGTGTGCAGAGCTCATTGTAAGTGGAGCCACCTATACTGAGCTAGAAGATATAGCAAACCTCCTGGGTAATAAATTTAGCTCCAACTTTACTCCTCTCTCCCCCTCAGCCATCCGTTAGGAAATATCATCAAATACAACTCCCCCCTACTATCACTAGGGAACAGATCCTCAATGCTGTCTCTAAGACCAAGAACACTGCATCAATAGGCCCAGACAGTATCCCAGGATGCCTTCTAAATAGCATGAAACATGACCTATTAGGGCCTCTGGAACTACTATTTAACTGTAGCCTCCAAACAGGCTGCATGAATGGAGAAAGGCAACAGTCATTCCTCTCCATAAAGGTGGGCCATCTACAGACCCTGGAAACTACAGACCCATAAGTCTCACTAGTCTTATATGTAAAGCCATGGAAAGAATTATCATGGAGATGATCAATACAGATATAGTAAACCTCCAGACACTGGACCCAACCCAGTTTAGTTTTGCCAAGGGCAGATCATGCATACTCAACCTGGTGGACTTCTTTGAGAAGGTCACCAAATCAATGGAAAAAGGCAAACCAATACATACTGCCTACCTTGACCTGGCCCAGGCCTTTGACACAATACCCCACTCGGGTATTGTTGACAAACTCAGGATGTTAGGTACAAACCCGTATATCACCTGGTGGATAGTCAACTGTCTCACAGCCAGGACCCAGGAAGTTAGAACTGGGGACTCCACCTCTGTAAAGAGGCCAGTCACAAGTGGAGTCCCTCAGGTATCAGTCCTTGGACCGCTTCATTTTGGCATTTACTTCTCAGAAGTCAAGGCCAATGTCAGTGGTCTGTCGCTGACTAAATTTGCAGGTGATTGCAAATTAGGAGCTGTCCTTGAATCTCACACTGACACAAATGTTCTCCAGGAGGGGCTGACACAAACAAATAACCAGTGTCAGAGCTGTGGACTTAAACTAAATGCCAAGAAATGCATAATAGTATCCTTTGGGAAATCATCCATCCCTGGTAACTATCATACTGACAACATACCCATTAGAGTTGACTCAGTAGTCAGGGACTTAGGGACACACATAGATAGTAATCTAGCCTTTAATCATCACGTGTCTACAGTGGTGAGGAAATCATTCTATGTTGCACAACTTATAAACAAAGGTATGGCATCTAAGTCCAAGGAAGTCATTATTCCACTGTATTTCGAATTCATCAGACCTATCACTGAGTAGAATGCACCCTTTGGTATGTACCTAACCAGGCATATCCAACAACTGGAACATCCACAGAAGTTCCTCACTAAAAGAATACAGGGCATAATTAATATATCCTACGCAGACCGCCTGAATGCTCTATCCATGTATTCTGTCTCCTACAGGCTTTTTAGGGGAGATCTATGCCTGGCATACACGGCATTGTCAGACCCCACTCTGATGGACCTCCTGCATATCCACAAAACAAATAGTAGCAGTATTACCCATTCTAAAGACTCAAACCTTGCCTGTGATATAAATAGGACCTGCTGGAGAGATAGGTATGTATCCCAGAGACTACCCCGTCTGTGGAATAGGCTCCCCATCCATGTGAAGCAGAGTTTCTCCCTAACCCAATTTGAGTACAATTTGGACAATTTGATGGGAAACCAGAAATTCATCCCTGGTTTGGCACCTATGTCTCTAATGCAAACAGGTAACCTGTAAGTGGTTCATCTCCCAGGCCCATGCTTACACTTATCAAGGGTATCAGAACTGTATTTAACAAGGTCATGGTCATCATAAAGGTCTTAGAATAGTTAGTAGATTGGACAATGGTTACTTATAGCATGTAGGCAGAGGGTAGAGGGCAAAGGGCATGTACAAGTAGTATAACTGCAAGTTATGCCAAGAAAGACATGCGTAGAGGTGCTAATATAAAATAAGAAACATGAGTTATATATTTGATTCACATTTTTCTATTTATAGCTACATTTTGGTGGGGAGTCAGGTTACTTTTGGAGGGTTAGAGTAAGTATTTTATTAATAGGATCAGACTTTTAGGGTTAGAGTTATGGAGGGTGTTTTAACATTAGGGTTAAAGACAAAGTTTTAGGGCTATAATTAGGGACAAAGTTTTAGGGTTAGAGAGGATGTTTTAGAAATGGGGTTAGTGTCAGAGTTTTAGGATTAGGCATTGTGTTTAGGGTTATGTTTAGGGTTAGTGATGGAGTTTTATGGGTAGTGAGGGTAGATTCTAGGAACAGGGCTAGGGTCAGAGTTTTATGCTTGTGGAAGAGGTTTTAGGAATATGGATATGGTCAGAGTTTTAGAATTAGGGTTAAGAATGGAGTTTTAGGGTCAAGAATGGACTTTTAGGATCAGAGTTAGGGTTGGAGCTTAGGTTAAAGAAGGGGGTTTTAAGATTAGAATTTGGGACAGAAGTTTAGGGTTAGGGACTGACTTTTAAGATTTGGGTTAGTTATGAGGTTACAGGGTTAGTATTAGCAAGGGAGTTATGTTAGGGAGGCAGTTTCAGGTTTATCCCTTAGTACATTTAAATGGTGTAGTTACCTAGAAGTGGGCATAACCGACATTCACGTGTTAGGAACTAAGATAGACAAGGAAGTTACACCTGCATGTTATAAGTAACCAACACTGCGGACTTCACTCTGTTGGCCACTCACTGTTTTCCCCTTGGTAGAGCAGATGGCTTCTCTGGCTTGGAGGAAGAACCTGCAGTCAGAAGTGCTGGATGAAATCATGGAGGAACAAATCAGTAGCAAATCTTCCTGCTATATGCAATCCGCCTTCCTTGCCATTTAGACTTGGACAGCTTCCCAGCAGAACACAAGTGTATTAGGCCTCAGATAAGAAGAGACCTGCATAAATGTTAGCCATGATGTGAAAAAAACTGAATTCTGCTCCATGGCTATTAGTAGCTTATTGATTCCAACTAATATGTATGCGCTTTACCTCTGTTTGGGAGTGCATGCATGTTGACAGCCTTACCCAGAGAGTGGGTGGTGTGAAAATTATATTGCATATTTTTATCTTTTTTTTTACCTTCTTGCTTGTAGTGGACATTTCATTTGGAATTCATGTTCGTGTCTATTCGTGACAGCAGTGCAACCGCCATCTTCTCCTTCTAAATTGCAGTAACGTCAGTAGTGATTCATTCTGGCCATCTTTTAATTTCCTGTTTCATAACATTCACCTGAGCATTTGTGAGTTTTTGGCCACCTCCATCGGGTTTGTACTATCCTTTTAGGTTGTGTCACAGAAAAAGAAATATAAAAGTACAGTTGTACTGCCATTAGTCTGTTTGGAAGTATGGAGAGAGAATTTATGTGGAAGTGTGTCAGGAAATAGACTAGAAGAATGGCACAGACTTTGGAGTTTCTAAGTGCCAGTTCCCTTGCACATAGCTGAAAGTGTGGCTTCATACAACAAAAGTCTTGCCTTCCCAGCTTTAGCTAATCATATGAAAGGATTAATAGGACTCCATCAAGCCAGTGGGAAATCTGTAGCCCTAAGTCATCTGTACTTTTAACAAAGCCTTTGACTCTGTGCTTCACAAGAGCCTGGCAGGGAAAATAAGAGCTATATGACTGGTGCCAGTTCAGAAGGTGGGAGTCATTTTAGAAGATGGAAAAAGGTAAGCAGAGGAGTATTGTAGGGCTGACTGTTTGCACCAGCCCTTTTTGGCATATTGGTATCAGACAGCACACTGGTGCTTGAGTGCAAGATTGATCTGTTTGCTGAAGATGCCAAGACTACATGATGGATGAAGCAACAAGTGTCACATAACAGCTGCATACAGGGACACACTAGCCAAACCAGAAACACCCGTAGAAAGTTATTTGCAAACCTTGTTTTATCTAGGCATTATGGGATATATGCAAACTGACCTGGAAAATAAATATTTCAGCGCAATGGCTCTTGAATGCAGAATGACATATAGGTCAATTGGTGATGCACTCAGGCCAACAGGGTATGTTCTGCTAGCTATCAATATGTTTTGCTGTTGTTCACGCTCAGGGTAGTCTCAGTTTATCAAACATCCTTGTATGTATTTAGCTTATGAATAAGTACCAAGTAAGGTATAACAGAAAGAGTTGAAGTCCCACAGCAAAATCATAGTCTGCTGTAGAAACTGGCACAGCTTGCCAAGTGAGCAGATAGCTCAAATCTGGGATGTAAGGTAGAAAAAATGCTAGGGAATGTACTTCTTTGCTGGGACAGGGGTAAAAGCATACATGCATGGAAAGGTGGCTCAAGGGTAGACTGAGGAGGAAAGACTCTTGCTGTCATAATCATATCCAAACTAAGTCATGTTATATAGAGTGAAACTGCAAGTATAATGTCCAGCTTGGAGGCAGAGCAGATACTTGCTCAGGTCTTCCTGTTATACATAATATATGAAATGCCACATTTACCACTCCTTTTCTCCTTGGCATACATTCACAGGAAATTAGGCTTTTGGAAAGTATGTAGTGCATAGTTATGAAAACAATGAAGGTAATGAAGAAGTTGATATGTGAAGAGAGACTTAGACATTTGTGCATCTGTGTAATATGATTTGGGTACATAACCTTATCAGAAAAAAAGGTAGATTTTAAAATAAAGAATGGAGAAAGGGGAATGAATATATTGATTATGGATGTAAGGATTACCTTTATGGTGAATTTAAAGAGGTGATTTTTCACAGAAGAGGTGATGGACTTGCATGACCCACTTGCCTAACACTGTAGTGCATTATACAACAACAGAAAGGTTCAAAAGACATATGTGACAGAATACATAATGAATACAGTAGTTGTAGATAAAGGGTAACACAGTAGCAGCTAGATGTAGCACTCGGAGAGCACTGAACTTTCTTTCACATTATATTTTTTCTAATGAAACATTGATATGATGTGTGTACTGCTAAATATTTGTGTTTTTAAGGATACATAGATTAAAAAAAATGTCGGAATCAGTACAGGGAACAAAGAGTTTGTGTGCTAGGCGCTTAGCTTTCATGCTACGTTGTAGATTTATTTTTATTTTTGCAGAGTCATGGAAGATTTCTCAACAGTTTATAGACAGGGAGAGAGAGAGATTGGAAAACACAGATAATAGCAATGTGGTATAAAGCTTGCAGAGTAAAGAGGTTAGTTTGGGGTAAAGCATGTAAACAGAGCTCAGAAAAAACAAAAATGTAAACTCAAGGATTAGGCGTTGCATGATTCAGGCTATGTCAATGAATATACAATCATAGACCACATACTCATTGTAGGCCATAAAAAATCTCTTCCACTCCCTAGGCAATTTCCAAGAAAAAGCCTAACAAAAGAGCTTGATTGAAATTATTTAGCATTACCACTTGTTGTTCAGCATCATTGTTGATTCTATTTTCTTATGATTCATCTTTCTGTATAGTTTATGGTTCCACAACTTTCATTTGCTGAATGAGCTTGCCAGAACAAATGGTAAGGAAAGATAATATGAAGGTTTAGAAGACAAATGGAGAAAATAAAGGCAAGTCTTCCCTTTTATTCAAGTTATATTGAAGCATTGAATCCTAAAGGAATAAATTCAAAAAGCTGTCTTGGATCTGAGAGACAATCCAGGAAGTAAATAGGCCAGAAATACTTTTATAATTATAAGAAACAGAAGATAGTACAAGCTGGAGGTATTACATTCTGAAAAACAGAGCTGTGATAAGACTTGTTAGTTGAGTAAAAGCTGACAAAGAGTGCAATATCTGAGACAGGTCAAGGACAAAAAAAAATCTTACCGGTGTACTAGAAAATATACACAGAAGAAAAGAAGTATATTTTTTAACTAAGAAAGCAATGAAGGAAGGGTGACAGACATGAATAAATAAAAAATCACCATTTGACACAGTCCTTTGTCTTAATTGTTGCTGTTGATGACAGTGTAGCTTTCCATGCAGTAGCATTAAAGTGATACTGATGCATGCCAGCTGTTTGACAGACAAAATTTCCATGCAGAATTGCATCAAAAAACTTAAGCATTAAAACCAAACAGGGCAGCATTTTTTGGTGGGTGTTAGACATTTAATTGCCACTCTCTGTGCTGCTTGAGTCTTTAGTTGGTTTCTTCAGCATCTCAGTTTGGGCACAGGAAGTCAAGCATTAATAAAATACAGTGGGCAGCACTCCACTGTGTAATGTAGGCATGTAGAATGTGAAGGAGAGCTGAGCACCACTGCAGAGAAGTAACTGTGCCCCTTCATGCATCTGTTATCAGACCAGTTACAGCATTTGTTATCCAGATGTGTAACCTACTCACATGACGTCTGCTGCAATTGCAGGAGGTAGGAATTCTTCATATTTATTTATTTATTATTTATTTATTTATAGACATTTGTTAACCGGGTTTGTCCAACTGGGTTTGTAGCCCATTTTCAGTGGAGACCCGAGGAGAAAAGCTCCAGTAATACATTTTAAAACAAGTACAATTTTAAACAATATTGATATAATAGCAGTTATAGCAAAATGATTCACATATGTTGGGATACATGCATAAAGTTAAAGTTGCATTAAAAAGAAGCTAAGTAACAATTTTACATCAATATAGTTCAATAGGTCAACAATTAACATTTTTTATTTGCATAAAATTTTGCAAATGCATAGTAGACACATTGGAGAGAGAGAGGTGTAATGAGGCACTAAGTATGGTCCTTTTGAGGGTACATAAAGGGAAGGAAGACTAGGTAGGGTCATGGCAAGGGCAGGTTCTGGAATTGAGAAAATAAGCTTTTAGTTCATTTTTCAAGTGTGAGGTGTGGGAGACTGAACGTAAGTCAAGGGGAAGTTGTTCCAAGCATGGGCAAGGGAGTGTTTGTAGAGTAGTTAAACTAAAACTAATAGGTTAAAGACTTGCCTTACATGCAATTACTCCAGCAACTATCTTCCTTCCTATATCATATTACCATCTGAGGTGATTGACATATTGAGCATTAAGGATGTTATACTATTAGAATACTAATTTAATGACCCACCATCAAGAAGGTACTCATTCTGAATGAAAGTTAGTGTCAACCATACCATGAAACATAACAACTTTATATCTCAAACACTTCCACAGCTATTCCAACAAAACAAGGCAAATGAAGCAATAAATATTCCGTTTATTTCTCACAAGGTAAGCGCTTTCGTCTCAACACCCTTCCCAGCAAGATCTCTTCAGATAATACTTTCACATAAGGAACAGTCTTTTATACTATCAGCAGCAAATCACACGACAATCTAAAAAGCATCGCTTAAATAATTACTGAATAATGTCATATAAAATTTTAAAAGACATACGTATACTATAAATAAAGCCATGCAACTGATGTGAATGAATAAAATAAATACTAATGTTTGAAACCTCTTCTTTTCAAATACATTACAAATGCTTCCCTGTTATTAAGGCCAGGGGGGAAACAAGCATTTAGCCTAACTTGCCATGAATACTCTAACAACCAGCCTAACTCTTCCTCTATATTCATATAGAACACTGTGTCATTTAGTTTTTCTAATACCAAAAATTTTAAATTAACTTTACATTTTTTGGTTTTATAATGCTTATTCGCAGCATTCTTTTCATCCTCAACTTGAATTGCATATTTGTGTTCATATATACAGCAATATAATTCTCTTGAAGTTCTACCTATGTAAAATGCATTGCATTCCAAACATATAATTAGATAAACCACATTCTTAACTTTACAGTTAAATAAACCTGGGATTTTAATAGTATTACTTCCCACTTCATGCTGATTACTATCTACATAAAAGTAATTACACATATTGCAATTTAAACACTTAACCATCCCACATTTAGAATTGGTCTGTTTACTGGAATTAAGCTTAGACTGGAAATCATTTTTAAAACTCTTCCCCCTTTTTTTGAATAAAACTTGGTCCATTTCCAGTCTTGCTCAGCAGCTCTTCATTAGTTCTAAAAATGCTCCAAATACAGGTAATGACACTCTTAATAGCTTTGGAATCTACACTATTATGAATAGCCATATAAATATTACGTTTATATTTACTATTCATAACTTTCTTATTACTTTGATTTTTTCTAGCTCCCATTTCTTCCTCACATAATTTATCCATATGAGACTTAGGATAGCCTCTTTTTAACATCTTATTGCACAACTGTTTGGCTTCCTCCTCAAAATCATTTCCTTTCATAGTTAAATCACTTATTCTCCTTAACTGACTTTTAACTATGTTCAATTTAGTATGTTCTGGATGCATACTTGAATAATGCAAGTACATATTATTCTGTACTTTTTTATATATTTTGGTCAATAGTCTATTTTCTTCCTTAAACACTACTAAGTCCAAAAAAAATAACTTGTTCATAACTTTTATGATGGTTGAATTTAAGATAAGTGCACACATTATTAATATAACTGATGAAATTATTTAACTCCTTTTCTGTTCCTCTCCATAACAGAAAAATATCATCAATAAATCTAAAAATTTTAATAATTGTATCTTTAAAACCACTATTCAAAATGTGCATTTGCTCCCATCCTTACATAAACACATTGGCATAACTGGGGGCTTCCATAGCCAACCCTCTGGGGTATCGTTTAACATAAAACCAGCTGGGGCATTGTCAGTTTATGCGGATAAACATTTACAACAGGTTATACCTAAACATGTCACTCATATTAAAGATAGCTTTGACTTTCTAGCTAAAATAAGAGACTTGGATGTAGAGGCCACAGATATTATGGTAACATTTGATATTAAGACTTTGTACACTATGATTCCCAATTTAGAGAGAATGGAAATAGTGAGGCTTGAATTGTTAAAAATCAGGTGTTTTTTTCTTCCAATACAATCAGTCTTCTGATGGAAATGATAGATATTGTGCTGAGTTATAATTTTATGATTTTTAAAGAAGAAATATATTTGCAAACCAATGGCATTGGCCCCCAGTTATGCCAATGTGTTTATGCAAGGATGGGAGTAAATGCACATTTTGAATAGTGGTTTTAAAGATAAAATTAAGATTTTTATATTTATTGATGATATTTTTCTGTTATGGAGAGGTACAGAAAAGGAGTTAAATAATTTCATCAGTTATATTAATAATGTGTGCACTTATCTTAAATTCACCCATCATAAAAGTTAGGAACAAGCTATTTTTTTGGACTTCGTAGTATTTAAGGAAGAAAATAGACTATTGACCAAAATATATAAAAAAGAAGTACAGAATAATATGTACTTACATTATTCAAGTATGCATCCAGAACATACTAAATTGAACATAGTTAAAAGTCAGTTAAGGAGAATAAGTGATTTAACTATGAAAGAAAATGATTTTGAGGAGGAAGCAAAACAGTTGTGCAATAAGATGTTAAAAAGAGACTATCCTAAGTCTCATATGGACAAATTATGTGAGGAAGAAATGGGAGCTAGAAAATGTCAAAGTAATAAGAAAGTTATGAATAGCAAATATAAATGTAATATTCTATGGCTATTCATAATAGTGTAGATTCCAAAGCTATTAAGAGTGTCATTACCTGCAATTGGATCATTTTTACAACAAATGAAGAACTGCTGGGCAAGACTGGAAATGGACCAAGTTTTATTAAAAAAGGGAGAAGAGTTTTAAAAATGATTTCCAGTCTAAGCTTAATTTCAGTAAACAGACCAATTCTA
This sequence comes from Protopterus annectens, assembly GCF_019279795.1. NCBI lineage: Eukaryota > Metazoa > Chordata > Ceratodontiformes > Protopteridae > Protopterus > Protopterus annectens. Next base: position 1,107,859,293 of record NC_056747.1, read on the forward strand.
AATGTGGGATGATTAAGTGTTTAAATTGCAATATGTGTAATTACCTGTATGTAGATCATAATCAGTATGAAGTGGGAAGCAATACTATTAAAATCCCAGGTTTATTTAACTGTGAAGTTAAGAATGTGGTTTATCTAATTATACGTTTGGAATGCAATGCATTTTACATAGGTAGAACTTCAAGAGAATTATATTGCTGTATATATGAACACAAATATGCAATTCAAGTTGAGGATGAAAAGAATGTTATGAGTAAGCATTATAAAACCAAAAATTGTAAAGTTCATTTTAAATTTTTGGTATTAGAAAAACTAAATGACACAGTTTTCTATATGAATATAGAGGAAGAGTTAGGCTGGTTAGAGTATTCATGGCAAGTTAGGCTAAATGTTTGTTACCCCCCTGGCCTTAATAACAGGGAAGCATTTGTAATGTATTTGAAAAGAAGAGGTTGCAAACATTAGTATTTATTTTATTTATTCACATCAGTTGCATGGCTTTATTTATAGTATATGTATGTCTTTTAAAGTTTTATATGACATTATTCAGTAATTATTTAAGTGATGCTTTTTAGACTGTCATGATTTGCTACTGATAGTATAAAAGACTGTTCCCTATGTGAAAGTATTGTCTGAAGAAGTCTCGTTTGAAAGGGTGTTGAGACAAAAGCCCTTACCTTGTGAGAAATAAACAGAATATTTATTGCTTCATTTGCCTTGTTGTGTTGGAGTATTTGAGGAGTTGGAGTATTTGCTGCTTTTTGTGGACTTCCACAGCTATGGAACAAACACCTCCTTGTAATTAAACTCTGCCAAATGATTCCAAAACTTTAAGAAAGAATTGGATAACTACAGTGGCATCAGCAAATTCTAGCATGGGATCCAGGGCATTGAGCTCCTTGATGGCCGATAAGTCTTAAGGTTGCTTGCCAGCTCTATGAATGAATGAACCCTTCCTTTACTTCCAAAAAACATTTGACATTTTTCCTTTCCTTTTGCTGTTGGTAAGTTACTTGGGGAACATCAGTCATCAAAGTAGTAAACAGTACAAATTTTAGGAAAGAAGTCCTTATGAGACTGAACCAATTATTTTCTTTGTCTAGGTGAAGAGGTCACCAGGGTGAGCCAAAATGTGTACTTTCTGTAACTTGACACTGTATAAAATTTTTAATTTGTTATTTGCAGAACTGGGTGATAAATCTGAGTGCAGATAGTGTTTTCTGCAGTTGAAGGGTGTCTGGCTAATGGACAACCAGCAAAGAAATGTGTCAGTAAGATCAAATCACAGTTATCAGACTGCCACTGGGAACAAGCTAATGAGGGTCTATATTACATCAATAAATATTTAAATGTTCGAATCTCTAAAGGTTGACCTTTAGAGATCAAACATTTAAATGTTCGAAAATGTAATAAAAACAAAATAAAGAAAACAAAAATTAAGAAAAGGGTTTTAGCAGGGGAGCAAGCCCCCCTGCACCCCCCACATGGGGGACTGTGCCCCCCAAACCACCCACTACTTAAATATACCAACACCGAGATTGCACTTCAGTGCACTACAGTGTAGAAACGGGAAATTTCCCCTTCACTACACTGTAGCGCGATCTTGGAGTTGGTATATTTACGTAGGGTGTGTGTGTGGGGGTGCAGCCTTTGGTTTATGTATTTATTACTTAGTTTTTTTTTTTTTAAAGATTTTCGAACATGTAAATGTTCGATCTATAACAGTCAACCTTTACAGATTCGAACATTTAAGTGTTTGTTGATCTAATATAGACCCCGCTAAGGAACCTCTCTCCACTTCTGGGTATTTACTACTAATATTCCTGACAGTACCCACAGACTGCTAGAAATTTGTTAACACCTTGAGAACTTTGGAAGGGCAGGTACTGAGAGAGAGCAAATAAGGTTGTTTAAAATATCACTATTTTTTGTTATCATTTTTGGGACTGGCACATATATGCTCACAACTTCCAACTGACACTTTTTTGAGATATTCACAGCCTCCTTCTCCAGGTCTGTAATCAAAGCAGTCTATTGAATAATTTGCTTTCCAGAATGACTGCTATCATTAGAAAGTTTTTTTTTCATGTATGCTAAGGCACTTATCAAATAGTAAGGGAGAAGTTGGATCCTTGACCCCTTCCAGCAAGATGTCAGTAACACTGTAAAAAAACGTTCAATGCCTGAAACAGTGTCTCCTGATAGGAGTTCCATGAAAGACATACAAACAAATATTTTCAGTTTCCCCAATGAGGATGACACCCCAATAACCATCAAACCATCATACATTAATATTCTATCTTTAAAGTTGTACAGCCTCAGACAAAAATGAGCATTCTACTTAATTTTGTAAATAAGTTCAGTCCCTCTGTTTCTTTGGTGCTCCGTGAGCTTGGAGTTAGCAAACATTTTAGTATTTACATTTATTGACATGTATATTAGAAAACAGTGCTTTAGACAAATAGTATTTGACGAATCTAAATTCCAAAACTTTTCCACCACCTTTTGGATCATTTAGTGGTGGATGATATGTATCTGAAGAGCTTCTTCTAGTTAACATTCAATTACTGTTAGGGCTACAGTCCTTCAGCCATGCTAAGTGCAATCCACTGCTTCTGATGCACTTTATCCTGCAGTACCTCCATCCTCCAATAGTACTAATACAGGCACTCAGATATCCCCCATGGCAGGTGAGATCAAGCCATTGTTCACTTTCCTCACTACCCCTAGCACTGTGTAATCCCTTAACAGAATCAGTTTGCTTCTGTTCTCATGGTGCCAACACTGCAGCTGGATCCACTGCCTTCACTGCAGCAGACCAGAACATTCACAGAAGTAAATGTAATAAACTGCCCCAGGGCAGATGGTTTGGTGGCTACTATAAACTTACTCAGCCTGGGAAAAGAACAAGACTTTTACTGTTTTGGATGAATTTCTGGCTTCTGTCAATATGAAAACAATGCATATTACAACAATAGCCAGAGGGGGGTTATAATTAGATGGAGAGGCAACAGCTAAGGAGGAACAGTCCTTACTGTGGCCTAAACCTTTAGAAGGTGCAATACCTCATCCCAGTCTGTATGCATTTTTTTAGGAAAGACAGAAAGACTGTAGCAGTAATGCAGCACATCAGGATGGGATGCCCCTTAATGATTCAAGTACCATACCCCTCACCTGTCCAGACTTTCACAAAATGTTCAGATTTTTGCTACTATTTTTGGTCTGTTCATCATACAGGTTTTCTGGAAAATCACTGAGGATTGTAATAACTGAATAATGACAGACATTTGAATTTCCTATTTCATATCTTTCAGAAAATGCATGCTAATGCAAAACCAGTTATTCTAGCAGCTTTCTAATTTTATTTGAGGAATATTTAAAATCTGACCCTGATGCTGAGTCTTGGCCCTCCATTATTTTTGGCTATGTTCAGAATTCTTGTACTTGGTTGAGGCCGAGAGGTATGTCAGGTTGTAAATGGTAGCTTCCCAGGAGTAATTCTTAGAACTGAGAACTCTGTAAGCAAAGACAGTTCTAAACTGCTTTACCACAAACAAATCTGAATAACCCATATACTAAACATCTAAATGCAAAGTATAAATGTTAGGCGTGTACATCAGAAACAACTTTCATATGCCACTGTATAACCACTTATAAATAATTTAAATTTTTTTCTACTTTTATTCAATACAGAAAACAAGTTTTAATTAAAAAATGGTATAAAACTACTTTATTTATCCTGTCAGCACAAATTAATCATTCACATAGTAGACAAAGGAATAAAACTGATTTTCTTCTGAGAATAACCTTTTCTAATGATACATGGTCTTTGTTTCCATTGTATTTATGTTTTATAGCTGTGGCAACCAAAACATGCTGTTTCTTAATTGCAGTTAAATGGCATGTCAGGGCAAAGCCAGTGTTATGCTGTCTACAATGATAATGTATCCTGGCACACCTGTCAGCAGACTGTGCAGCTTGTTTTGATGTGTGACACTACTTTGAGGTCCTGTTCCTTCAGGTTAAAAAATAAAAAGTCACTCCAGTGGGTATGTTCATTTTTAAGTGGCCTATTGAACAGTCTATTTGCTGACTGGTGTACCTTTAGTAAATATCAGAAACTAACTATGTATTCTCCTGAAAGAAATCTCTACATTCTGGCTGTGCTCAAATTTACGCAGACAATAATTAATGCATCTGCAGTATCATCAGAGCCTGTGGACTGCACTCCCACAAAAAAAGCCATACTAATGTCCCATTGCTGTTTGCCTCTCTCCCCAGGTAAAAGAAAAAAAAATGTTCAAACTTGTCAATGTGCAGACTATTTTCTCTTTAACTTTTGAAATAATCACAGATTTGAATGTAGAACTATTCAGTATTTTGCAACAGAAATAGTGACATAATTGCTAAACAAATAACAGCCTAACATTGAAAATGGACTTAGCATGAGCAATAGTAAACGTCTCTTCATCTGAAACATATGTGTATTGAAAATGCATCTGGTATGAGATGCTAGGATTCATAGTCAAACAACATATAGTGAATTACTATTAATTGTCTATGTGAAGGGTGTAGGAATTCAAATACTAAATGCGTAATACATTTGCTAACAGCTTGGGACAGCTGACCGGATGCAAATGTTACCTCTCGGGGTCAGCCCAGGATCACTGTCTGGTGAAGTGGGTTAGTCAAAGTCACAAAGTAGACAAACAAGGCTGGAGGAATCCAACCATGCACTATAGAAGCATCTCATTAAGAGCTCATTACCTTACTCATCTAAGTGCCAGGCAGACCTGATGTAGTGTAACACAGCACATTTCATGCCTGTGTACCTAAAATGAAGGCAAATTAAAAATATATTCAAAGTTAAAATAAGAACATTAGACTCAGAAGTCATGCTGACCAATTTATTTACAGCCAAATAATAAAGGGTCTATATTAAAACCACAAACGTTTACTTACCCGAATACCTAAATGCTGACACATATTCCGCAAACTGCAAATACACCAAACGCCCTAAACAGCAAAATTCAAAAACTCGAAATGTCATAGTTGTCCCATCTCACCGCCCGCTACATACTACCTACACAAACAAACTAAATAAACCACATACATACACTAACCAAAACCCTACTTCTAACACTAAACTAAACCCTACTTCTAACCCTACACTAAATCTTGCATATACCATCATGTATGCACTTAACTTAACCTGCACCCTAACCCTAAGGTCCGTAACTATCGCACACTTACCTTAAAAAGCTATGCCCAAACAAACTAAATAATCCACACACATACACTTAATAAAACCCTACTTCTAACCCTACACTAAAGCTAACACACATTACCATCTATGCATTTACCTTAACCCGCACCTAACCTTAAGGTCCATAACTATTGCACACTTATCTTATGGAGCTATACCGCAGAAGAGCCAACCATGATGATTTGACATTTCCAATTTCTCGCTTCAGGATGATCAGTGTTTTCGCGGTTTGATGAAGATGCGTCGGCATTTAGGTATTCGGGTAAGTAAACGTTCGTTATTTTAATACAGACCCAATAATAAACACGCTGTCAACAGTCAACAAAATGTGGAAATCAATGACTGTACCCAAAGAATATGGCTCATATGATGATGCTCCTGTCAAACCATAACTACTGTGGGATCAATGACAAATTAAGTGTAGCTTGGGCCCAGGGCTGGTTTCAAACAATGGGCCACCTCCACACACATTTTTATGACCTTGCATAAATACACGTGTTCTTAGATTCATCTCCTCGATTGCTAAAATTTGGATTTTTTTTTTGTTTAATATAGCAACATTTGTTCGTCTGTTTTAAATTTGTACTTTTGAACATTTTTTTCAGTAAGCAGTGAAACAAAAGGTATGAACCAGTAATGACAAAAGTACCCGTTTCAGACCATTTCACCAATAAAAGGCCAGTAAGATTGCTGTTATTATAACCCACCAATATCTGTACTGAACAATTATGGCCACTTTATCAACTGTGTGCACACCACATGTCTAATTGTGATAAAAATGGTCACAGTAAAATATTACATTTTGCATTGAACAAATGCTCAATAATCCTGAAAAGACAGACTAATAACCTTTTAACTTTATTAATTCAGTAGGGTCAGTCATTTTTAATCCACAGACTTTCCCCAAACCCAACAGTTATAGCTACATTGTTGACTGAATCTTTCTCAGATGTCTGTGTCAAAAAATAACAGTAATTATGACACCAAAGTCACATATTTCAAATTTGTTTCACAAAAAAACACACAATAGTCAATGGATTCCAGTTTAATTTGTACAGACCCATTAGTCCTGCAAAGCCAGATTAACGACTGTTTAGAAATGATGAGACGATAAGAGCATAAGATACTGTCATCCACATATGGCCCCCAGTCCTCCAGGAGTTAGAGCCACTTTGTTGACTGTGTACACCCTGTATTATAGTGATGAAATAAATGACGTATACTTTATTGGTAGCTTTGGATAACTACATGAAATTGTATAAAGATCACTAGCATCATACCATAAGGCCCAGCCAGGTGTAGTAGAGTTTAAATAAAAAAAAATTATGAGAGCATAAGAAGTATTAATAACCAGAAGAAGATAGGCCTTCACAGAGTGCCAAACTAAGAACCAACAAAATGTGTGTGGTGCTGCCAAGACAAATGGAGAACCAAAAGGAAATGGTATAATTTAAAACAAAAGTTTAATTATAAATCATGGAACCAATTGTCAAGCGCTTTTGTCTTGGTAAATATAAGATTTCATCAGATCAAATTATACTAGTATCATACCCCTCTGATTTAAATAATCACACAAGCCAATCAAAAGCCATCATGAATTCTTAAAGTGGCATGACAAATAATATAAATATTAAAGTCTTAAGAGATATTTTATGACCAACATCTATTAAAACTATTAAGCTGATAAACATATTAAATCGATAACCTTAAAAATAATATTAAAAATAATAGCTTAATAGATGTGTATATAAATGTGTATTTTCTCAAAGTTTCACTGCTCTCAGTTTTAATATAGGAATAATGGAGACATTCTCATTGATCCCTGGCAAAGCTGCACCATTCAGTTTAAGTTGCCAGAAATGAAGTTCTCTGTATTTAAGCCTCATTTTCCAATCCACCTCTTGGAAAAGTTTTTTTCTATAATCTCAAACTTAAACCTATGAAATCTTACACATATTTCACTATGTTTAAATAAAGGATTATTGACACTTTTCTAGAAATATCATACATGTATTCATATACCCTGGGATTCATTAAGCCATTTTATCCCTGCAGGAACAGTGTAGCCATTCTTGCATGGAATATGGCCGCTGAGCAATCCAGCAAAGGGCTGATCTGACGTGCACACGCGTGCCTACACTGTTCCTGCATGGCTACAGCTGCAGAATGCTAATTGCCTCATTTGCTGGTAAAAACCATGCTAATGAGGTGAATTAACGATTCACTGAGCAGCCAGGTATCCATGCAGGAACAGTGTTATCTGCAGAAATGTATTTGGTTACTAACTGAATACATTTCTGCAAATAAAATGGAGGCAGGGCAGCTCACAAAAAAGTATGTATTACAGTGGTTAGGCATGCCATTGACATGGAAAAATGTTTATTTGTTATAAAAATCAAACTTTTTTTTTGGGCCGATCTGGGATGTTTAAGCATAGGGCAGTGGCACGCAAATGGGATCAGGCGAAAAATAATAAAAAAAAAAAGGTCAAAACTCAATTTTAAGGGAAATCTGCATTTTGCCATTATAGTATATGGCATGCAGAATGAAAACAATGCCAGGGAACAGTGGCTGTCAAGGGGAAAAGGCTCTGTATAAGTGCAGTACCTACAGACTAAGACAGTGGGGTATGCAAATGAGGGGAAATTTACTGAATCACACAAATCTTCTAAGTGCCAAACTGCACCTAACCATAGGTGCTCTAGCACAATGGTGTAATTAGGAGGAGCAACAGACATGAAAAGGGGTGTGTAAGGCATGTTGTAAGAACATTGGAACCCTAAGGTGCAGAGATAAGCTTAGCTAAGCACAGCTAAGCAAGGGTGTGTGTCTTGTCTTATTCCATGAACTGAAAAGCGTGTTCGCACCCAGGGCAATTTCTTACTGTTTACATAAGCGAAATGTGTTTGCTCGGCACGCACTGGGAGTAAAAAAAAAAAGAAAAGCAAAAAATGGAAATAGCAGGACTATTTACATTTGAGCATCTGGTTTGCGCGGTGAGCCTCAGGGCTTAAAAAGGGAGGAAATGGAAAGGAGAAAAATTAAAAAAAGGAAAAATAGCAGAATTAAAGCAATCAAGTACAAATAACATAACTGCAGGTAGAATGCATCATAGTCAGCCAATCATACAGGCAGCATCTGTAGCACAACAGTATAAAGTATGGAAACACCTTACAGTCTAGTTTTTCCCACAAACTCTGCACCATTGGTGTATACATGCAGGGGAGTTTTAACTGGAAAAATGTTAGAGGCTGCCATTGCTTTGATCCATCAGCATGTGCTAGAGGCTGAGGCCAGAGAGGAGGAAAATGCTGACAACCACCACAGACCGAGGAGGAGGAGAAGAGTGTTCAGACCCAGGGTAGATTACTAGGGACTACATGATCTGGAGACAGTAGAGCCCTACAGGGTGGACAGAGACATACTTCAGCAAATCACCGAGTTGTGCCGGCCTCAACTCAGACCTAGAACCAACAAAGGGGAACCCATCCCAGTGGATACCAAGGTATGTGCCTTAAAAGTTCTAGCTACAGGTACTTTCCAAAGACCTACTGGGTACATTATGGGGGTCTCACAGGCATCTGCATCCAGGATACTCCACCAGTTCCTGGATGCCATGCTACCACATGCTGGTGAGCACATTTACTTCCCCAACACCCACGAGGAGAAGACCAGAAATATGCGTCTCTTCCAACATGTAGCATAATACCCAGAGGTACTAGGTGCTATAGACTGCATGCACATCCACATCAAAGCACCACCTGGTGAACAGGGTAGGGTCTACATAAACCACAAGGGATTCCCCTCCATCAACTTCCAGGTCATGTGCAATGCCCAGGGCATTATCATGAATGTGTGTGCCCTGGAAGCTATCACAACTCCCACATCTGGCATTCGTCACAGCTGTGCCAGCTATTTGCCAGTGGGAACATCCCACATGGCCATATGGTGGGGGATGCTGGCTATGCACTGGAGCCGTGGATGATGACACCCGTCAGAAATGCACACACACCCACACAAGAATGCCATAATGAGACACACACACAAACCAGGATCATTACAGAGCATGTGTTTGGGATGCTCAAGTCACGGTTCCACTGCCTTGACAAATCTGGTGGAGCTTTGCAGTACTCTCCAGCCACATGTGCACACATGTTCATAGTATGTGCCATGCTACACAATATGATCCTGCAGAAACAGCTGCAGCAGGAACAACACGAGGAAGGGCCACACAGCCCCCCACCATTGCCAAGGTCCCCACAGGCACAGAGGGATTCACAGGAGGAGATCCCTGAGCCTGCTCCTGTAGGCAGATGGAGGTGTGCCCAGTAGGCTCAGGCCTTGGCAAAGAGGCAATGCATAGCACACACACTGAGACTGTAGGGACCCCAGGGACTGACACCTCTCTCTGACTCGCAAACACAGTAAAAGGGATGACACACACATCACATTACCTGTAACTTACCATGTATAGGGACTGTACTGTGTGCATCCAACATAGGCAACCCTCAAGCCCCATCCTTACAACTGCCACAAGCACAAGGTAAGTCAGTCTTCTTAACAATAAATGAATGGATTAATATATTCTGCTAGCATATATATGGTAATGCTGCATGTATGCAAGGGAATGGGAGTGGCCTACTGTGATAGCAGCACACAACTGACAGCTATGTGGGACACCAGGAAATGTCTGCCCAAAACTGGCCTCCACACACTATGCAGTAGTATCCAAGGTAGCAAATCCCACAGCAGTATATATGTGGGGACAACTAACTGGGGGGGGGGTCATAGGTCACAGGCATGGATGTCTGGGTAGGGGTCCCATAACCACCCCTCACACCCACACAGCAAGTCAGCTGTAGAAAACCACAGAGAAATCTCTGTTAAAGGCACACAAATGGTAGCAATGTTGAATTAACCCCCTACAGACTCACACAGTGATAGCACAGCAGGACCTGCAGTTGCAGTAAGGCTATGAAGGGTAAGAAGTTTGAAACTCAAATGTATGCCAGTACAATCTGATCTGGACTCTTTACTGATATGCCTCTAGTCCCCAAGATAGGGCATAATAGTATGGTAAATGGAACCAAAAATGTAAGACAAATATCAGCACAGTCTGTGCAAATGTGTACAGTTGACAGGTGTGCCCCCCCATATACCCACACAAATGCAGTAACATGTATGTTTGCAGGAAATAGCAGCATAGCATACACTGTCAATGAGATATGCGTATGTGTGATTAATACTGTCTGGATCTGGCCAGCACGTTTCCCTGGCAGTCATCTTGTAGTGCCCTAGGTACAGTGCTGCCAGGGCCATGTGTAGATAACTGTAGTGCCAAGTGTTATGCATGTCAGTGACACCCACTGCTCTCCCACTGACATACCTGGAAGTCACAGTGCTATGTGGAATATACTACACATATTACTGACATCTTGAAGGATGTGTAGCAGAGGTGCCAAGGCTTTTGTGAATATAAGTGCTTTGTGGTACTGTTGCCAGTGGTCATTCTCAATAATGCTTTTTTCTTATGTTTGCTTTTACATATAATGGACATGCCTGTACAGTTGAATGCACTCTGTACCCACACCCATAACTCTCAACCTCTGACAGCAAGATGTCTGGACAAGGCCAGAAACAAAAGTTGAAAAAAGGAACAACGATAGGCATGTGTTGTAAATATCGCCCTTACATACTGAGGGAAGTTGGTAGGGTGAGGGGTTTTCAGTAGCAGGAATTGTCTGAAGGTTATTTATTCTGAAACTGTAAAGTCTGTATTATTTTGTAACATCACACTTCAATTATATGTAACTAACTTGCCATAAAAACAAAAGTTTACGCAGAAAGGATGAAACCTTTATCTAAACACCTGAACAACCTGCCAAAAAATGTACAGGTGAGAGGTATGCCCATACAAGGAAATGACCTCCCAGGTTAGAAAGATACCACACAAGCAGGAGATCCCCAGCCAGTATATCACCAGGTTGCTAGACTGTTTACACAGCCATGTGTCATTACTAAACTGGCTGTAGCTACACCTCACAAATGGCCTTGTTGGGCAAGAATGTAAACAGCTGCCCTCATAATATTGGTCTATGCATCATACAACTAGTATTCCACTGGTAAAGCACTGTGATGATCTGAGGATGTCTGGAATTAGGTAATTACACAATACATTGCAGTTTCAGTCTACAGATATGTCAGAAAATGCCTGCTAAACAAAACAAGTATCCTGAGGAAAGTCCTGTGTACTCCTGAGAGTTATGGCTGTAGCACACAAAACCCTGGACTGGAGTATACCTATCTCTGGAATGGAGTCCCACTCTAACCATAGGAGGTCACACTGGGCATGCTCCTACACTTAACAGAATCACAGGACATGTTGGAACCCACATCGGAATATATGACTGTATTGTGTATATATGTCTGTGCATACAGACAGCTATGTACACCTCAACTGTCTCCACACACATACATCAGACAGGATTACCCTCACCTAGTTGTAGGTGGCCCATATGTGATATATCTGCTTCTGTTGCATGAGATACACACACACACACACATATATATATATATATATATATATATATATATATATATATATATATATTTATATATGGGCAAGAGATAACATATGTCAAGCATATACACACACAGATGTGGGGAACTGAGAGACAGACAGTAATACAGAGTGAGTCACACACACGGATATCCTGAATGGCATACAGTGATGTCCTGCTGTGGACAGTGGTATACCAGATGTAAACAGTTGCACGTGACAGCATAAAAGGTGAGCCCCATTGTGTAACAGTACTGAGGTTGGGTTTATGATATCACATCACTTGCCTGTGTATGTTTGTGTGTGTCCATAGTCTAAGTATTAGGAGACTCTTCCCACTCAGTTCAATTCACATTGCCCTACTTCACAAGATCTGCTGCTTTTATTCACCTTAGAAGTACCATTGGACACCAATCACCCCTATAAACTCTATAGTGCATGCAATAACTGTGTAATACTATAGTAGGTTCATAAGTTCATAGGTAAGTACTAGGCTATCTGCCCAAGGGCATTTATAAGCCTAGCCAGAATGTGTTGGCTTTTGCCACCCCCATTGATTAGTTCCCTGTGCCTCTGTCCAGCAGAGCCATTAGTTCCCTGTGCCACTGTTCAGCAGAGCCACTGCAGTGATCCTCGGGGTAAATTTTCTTTTTCCCATCCACCCGTCAAGGTTTTTCTTGAAGAGTGTTAGCGAGGGGCTCTGCCTGATGTATATTGGAATCCTGTTCCAAAGCATGAGGAGTCTCTGGGACAGGAATCTGTCCCTCCAGCATGTCCTATTTATCGTTGTGGTGAGGTTTATATCTCTAGAGCATGTGGCTCTTCGGGATTTGTTTTTTTTTTAGTTGGAGCATGTCCATCAAATCTGGGTTGGACATGGCCTTGTATGTCAGGCAGAGATCACCTCTGAGTAAACGGTATGCAACCTAGTACAGCTGGAGTTTGAGTCAGGCTGCACAGGGCATCTGTTTGAGGCCAGTAATCCCCATGGTGAGGTACTTTTGTGGTCTTTCCAGCTGTTGCAGATGTCTTGTAAGGTACATCCTAAATGGGGCATTGTATTATATGATGGGTAATGAGTGATGAGTAGATGGGGCACAATAACCTTGTTTGTTTTAGATGCAAACCCTTTTGTGATTAGGTGGGCCACATAGGATTTTCTAACCACCTTGGCAATATGATTATCAAAGGAGAGATTACTATCTACTTGTGTCCCCAGATCCCTTATTACATTTTCTGTATTTAGGAGGCTACCACCTATGTGGTAGCTCGCGGGTACTTTATTTTTTCCAAAGGGGATGACTATTCACTTTTTGGCATTTAGCTTGAGGCCATGATTTTGACACCAGGTATCCGTCTCAGTGAGACCTTTCTGGAGGGTGTCTCTATCAGCTGGAGAATCAATTATGGCCCCTAGTTTGCAGTAGTCTACGAACTTGGTTAGCCATAGTCCTCCTGTGCTTGCCTGTACCTCTGAGAAGTATATACTGAACAGGAGGGGTCCTAGGACTGAGCCCTGGGGGACGCCACTTGTAACTAGTTTAGAGTCAGACCTAGAGCCTGCAACTCTCACCGTGTGGGTTCTATCCATGAGCCAGTTCCTTTGGTGTGGATGGCCAAGCTGCCAAGTTTCTTTGGTCTGGAATGAAAGCTCTCATGCTGTCTGTTCGGATCCTGCATCCAAAAAAAAAAAAAAAAAATCTGGTGAGGGAGTCAGGTGTGATTTTTCTAGACTTAGGGTGAACCCTAATTGAGTTAGGGTGAAAGACACCTGTTGTAGGTGAAGTAGTAGAACTTGGTAGTCTTGATAAAGGATGAGCATGTCTAGGTATGGGTATATCTGTACACCCTGCATCCTGCAGTCAGCAATGAAGGGGGCTAGGCAGAGAATTGAACATTACAGGAGCCTATTGCAAATAGGAGGAATTTCCTGTAATTTGGATGGATATGAATGTGGAGATGGGTATCCTTCAGGTCCAGGGCTACCATGAATGCCTGGGGGGAATTTATGGTAAGAAGGGGTAAAGTGATCATTTTGAAGCAGGAATATTGAGGGAGAGGTTCAAGGCTAGGCCTCCTGGTACAAGAAACATTCTGGAGTAAAAGCCTGTGTTTCTTTGTGGGGTAGGCACCTTTTCTATGGTGCCCTGAGTTAGTTGAATGATGGTTGGGAATAGGTGGATTTGGTTGCTTGGTGGTTGAGGGATACCTTGAAAAGGTGGAAGCATCCACCAGGTCATGAAATATCCTCCAACTGGAGGACCCATTGTTCTGCTGTTATTCTCTGCCAGGAGGGTAGGGAGAGGGTGAGGAAAAGGGATAAGGGTGCTTCTGGATGCAACTGAGGAGAGTTGCAATGGAGGTGGTCTGGATTGGTCAGACTAACTTTGAAAGTCAATAGTGCAGGAGCTGGTGGGAAATCTGGGAGTAGAACCTTATTCTGGGCTGCCTATGTCCCTTAGATGGAGGGGCTGAGTGAAAGGAATGCCTTATAGCAAAGGAGGGCTTCTCTGGGTAATTCCTGTGCTATATCTAGGAATAGGGGATACCAGAAGATATTTGCGATTCTGTAATTTTCCTGTTTGCTTGAAGGAATTAAAGGAGCTCAGAAGCTTGTCTAGAGGGCCTTACTGTCCAATGGTGCATCCAGTAATTTTGTCTGAACATCCATAGGGAGAGGTTGAAGCCTTACTCAGGAATAATGTTTTAATACTGATCCTGAAGCAGCTGATTTAGACAAAGCTTCCACAGCATCATAACTGTACTTAATGGAGTGCCTGGTCACTTGGGATGCTGTGGAAAGTAAGGAATTAACTTGGGTTTTTATAGGGGAGTCCTGTACCTTGGACAGAAGGGTAGAGGCTTTGGAAATGGTATCCAACATACCTATCCATGTGTTTAGTAGCTCAAAGACTTTACGGCTACAGTAGAAGAGGTATAAACTTTCCCCAGTTTGTCCATAAATTTGCTCTTTTTATTCACTGGGTAAAGGGCAGCGGAAAGTTGTTGCCTAGAAGTTTTGTCTGCAGACACAGCTACAACAGCTATCTGCTGGTGGATTTTTAAACATAAACTGGGTGTCTTGGGGACCTTATAGAAATGATCTGGTCATTTAGATGCTGGAGGTTGTGAGTCAGGAGACTGAGAAGCAGCCAAAAAAGCATCCTGATAAGCAGGGAGAGACAGCAGAAAAAATGGTTGCTACATTTGTAAGAGGTCAAAATACCTTTCTTGGACTCTCATACCTCTGAAGCCTGCCACATAAAATGTTCCCTCATGAGGGTGCCCCCAAAGATAAATTCTCTTGGGGATTCGGGAGAAATAGAATCCTCCTCTGGGGTAATGAAATTTTTAGGGGAGTCTATTTGGGTTTCATGAAAGGATTCCTCAGAAGAGTAATCTTCCTAAGATACCTGTACGCATGGCTAAGGTGAGAGTAGGTGGAAGCTGTTGTGTCTGCAAGACCTTAAAAGCCTTGAGACTTTGTGGAAACACTTCCCAGCCAGGTGCCAGTTGAGGTTCAGGGTGCTTAGTTTTTGTTTTCTCTTCAAGGGAGTTGCTGGTGGAGAAAGCATAGAAGTGGAAGTCTGCTTAGGAAGAGGAGCAGGGCCTTCTGACTGAGTCATGGTTCTCCTCCATCAGTCTGATGGCTGAATTGCCTCAGTGGACGTACATGCAGTTTCTGGCATCCCACCTTCCATTAAGGTTCCCAGACCTGCTTTGATAAGTCATCTGAGCTGATTCTGGGGTTTCAAGCACCTTTAGAACCTGCTCTGACACCTGAGGATGCAGTGTGGGATTCCAGCCTGATCTGCTTGGCCTTCTTCCTTGGTGGCTCGGATTGGCCTACTCCTTCCATTCTAAGTGGAAAGCAATGTAGCCTTTGGTTCTCTAAATACAGCTTTAGTGCCACCAAGCAGCTTCAGAGAGTTTTGGGGATGAAGGATTTGCAAATAGGGCAGGACGTAGGGTCATGGGCCTCTCCTAAGCAAGATGCACACTTCTCATGCGTGTCCTTGAGGAATTTGTCTCCCACAAGCACACTTCCCTTTCTAGCCAACATGCAAGTCTAAACTGTAATCAAAACAAAAACCCAACAGGCCACTTATCTGTATTGGTTGAAGCAGTCTGGTCTTGAATGGAATCTTATTCAGTCATCTGAAAAACAACAATCTGCTTGTGGAACTGGCAAACAGGAGTCAGAGGTTCACTGCAGCAGAAACAATTCTGATGAGGGTACATCACTTTATGGCCCTGGTAAGGGATGTTGCACATTGCAATTTTATTAGCCTTTTTGGGCTGATTTCTATCCCTTTCAACTTTCTGGCTTAAAAATGGGTGTGTTTGCACATTTTCCACATTGTGCAGCACTGTGAGGCTACAGTTAAACTATTCCAGGTGCCAGAAAGTCTGCTCTTCAAATTTTCCCTTAGAACTAGCTGGTTTCTCAGTAGTAGCACTAAAATCTGAACCCCTGTGACTAGCACTTGCTCTAGAGCCTGCTGGAAAGCACTAGGCAGCCTGAAACTGATACAAGCACTCAACTCTCCTTGTCAATATGGAGAAATTAATCATAGGCACTAAACAGCCTATAACTGCAATGTACCTGGCAAAGGTAAGGGAAAACAGCTCTTATACTTAACAAAAAAAAGCACCTAAACAGGCATGTCCAAGGGTCAGCTTCTGGTTATTTCTCCTGTCCACCTAGTGAATCTGGGCATACTGGGGCAATGCGGCAACTGCCTCATGTACACAGACAACCCTGTTCTCCTACCACCCAACAATACAACCTGCGAGAGATGCACTTACATAGCCAAACTGGAAGCAAAGCTCTCTCCGGTCAAGATTGTGGTAGACAGTCAAGAGGAGAAGGTTAACACCTGCATTACACCTCAAGCAACTCCTAGCCCTTCAAAACCCACACCATCAACACCCACACATAGCAACACTATACACACATATGCAGAGGCCCTTAACATTAACCTGCCCAAGAAACAAGGACCTCCGAAGCTGAAATGCAAACAAACACCAGTCACAACCAAAGTGACACATAGCTCACAACACCAGTGTGCCACCCAATAGCCCCTAAGGCAAGACAATGTACCCAACACTTTAGTCATAGGTGACTCTATAGTCAGGCACACTGATGTACCACTCACCAGGCTGAACAAGGAGAAAATTACAGTCAGCTGCCTGTCGGGTGCCAGGATCTGCCACATAATGCATGCACTCAAGTCACTCCACAACAAGTACAAATACGACTCACATTGATCATGCTGGAGTGAATGACTTGAGACATACCTCCCTGGACTACATGAAAAGAGACATGGAAGAGCTCTCAGATCATGTGGCCCAGGTGGGTATGACCTTAGCCCTGAGTAGCATCCTGCCTTCGCCCAGAATGATACCACAGTATAAGGACAAAATGATTGACTTCAACAATTGGCTAAGCTTCTGGTGTCATTCAAAGGGGATCCAGTATCTGTCTGCCTGGGAAGACATGATCAACAAACCACGATGCTTTGCCAGAGATGGTCTCGGATCATGTGGCCCAGACAGGCATGACCCTAGCCCTGAGTAGCATCCTGCCTTCGCCCACAGTGATACCACAGTATAAGGACAAAATGATTGACTTCAACAATTGGTTAAGCTTCTGGTGTCTTTCAAAGGGGATCCAGTATCTATTTGCCTAGGAAGACATGATCAGCAAACCATGATGCTTTGCCAGATATGGTCTGCACCTGTCACCCCTGGGATTCAGGTTACTGGCTAAAGCTCTTGCCACCCATATAGTGCCTTTTTTAGGCAAGGTTCAAAGGACAAAACCAGCACCATAACAGATACAAGCATGCAAAATGTGAAGGTAATGCTAGTCAATGCTAGAAGTCTAAACCTCAAAATGCACTCTCTCGAGGCACTCCTAAAAATGGAGAACATTGATATCTGTGCAGTAACTGAGACCTGGTTCAAGGATCCAGAGAGCAGCCCTGTAATACCAGGCTACAACTCTTACCATACTTTTTGGCCACAAAACCAAGACCAAAACACTAAAGGTGGAAGAGTGTCCATATTCACCAAGGATATTCACACCTCCACGCAAGCTGCCCAACACAATGCATCTGAAATTCTCCAGGTGCAACTAACACTAGGTAAGATCGCAATCCAAATTGTAGCTTGATACAGATCCCTCACCATGCCCCAAGATTCTCACTACACCTTTCTAAACATACTGGAAAATATTAAGATACAACCAAACACCCTAATACTGGGTGATTTCAACTACCCTGCCATTAACTGGGAAAACTACTCGGGTACCACCTCCTTTTCCCAACGGTTCTTGGAATTCATAAATTCCAATGCCCTGGATCAACTAATCTATTGTCCCACCAGGGGCTCCAATATCCTAGACCTGGTCATTACCAACATGGGAGATAGATGTTCCACACCAGTGGTCACTCCCTCATTGGTCAGGTCTGACCATAAGCAAATCACCCTTGACATCCACATCCCGCCCCCACCCCCCAGTAAGGAAACCTCCTTAACAAACTTCTCCAAAGCCAACTTCATGCTACTGAAGTCAGAAGTGACAAACTTCATGACACCCATGCAGACGGGATCTGAAAGTTCGACTGCAGAATCCTACACCAAGCACATCTACTTGTGCATGAATCGTGCCATCCCGAATAGAACCAAGATGCTCTCCTCCAAAAAAAGGAAGCCAATCTGGTGGTCCCCTGCTATAAACAAATTATACAACAGAAGGAAGAAACTGTTGCAGAAAAGAGAAAAATCCCAGGATGCAAAAAACTCCCTCACCAGCCTCCCTCAAAATCCTCAAAAGCTAGTTACGAAAATAAAATTGCCAAAGATTCCAAAGATAACCACAAGGCATTCTATAGTTATGTCAATAATCTAAATGGCAATGCTCAGATCTTCTCTGAGCTACAACAGAATGGCATTAAATATACTGATCCCAAGGATATTGCCAATATCCTGGCAGATCGATTTAGTGCCAACTTTACCCCCCTCTCACACCATAAAGGGCCCATCTCAATACCAAAAGATTGCCAAATTTCAGTAATCACAGCCACACAGGTAGAAACCACACTCTCCAAAGCTATGAATACAGCATCCATGGGACTTGATGACATCCTGGGCTGTGTACTACATGAACTACGAAATGAACTGGCACCGCACCTAAGTGTCATGTTTAATCATAGCCTCACCTCAGGCTTCGTGCCCACTGAGTGGTGCATGGCTACAGTTATCCCACTCCACAAGGGGGGGATACACCTTTGATCCTGGGAACTACCATCCCATCAGTCTGATGAACTTGATCTGCAAAGGCATGGAATGCATTATCATGGAACTTATAAACAAAGACATTGGCAACCATCAAACACTGGACCTCACCCAGTTTGGGTTTGTGAAGGGTCGATCTTGTCTCCTGAACCTGATTGACTTCTTTGAATCAGTCTCCAGAGCTGTGGACGAGGGTAAGGCAGTCTACATACCCTATCTGGACCTCGCCAAGGCCTTTGACACCATCCCTCACTCTGGAATCATAGATAAACTTACTAAGCTGGTCATAAATCCCTATGTCACTCAATGGGTTGCCAACTGGCTTACTGAAAGAACCCAGACTGTAAAAGTAGCCGACTCCAAATCCAGCTCCAGACCAGTGACAAGTGGAGTACCTCAGGGTTCAGCCCTGGGACCACTCTTGCTTGGCATCTACTTCTCTGAAGTACAGGCCAACACTAAGTGACTCTGGTTAACAAAGTTAGCAGATGGCTGTAAACTGGGAGCCATTATTGAATCCCCAAATTATGTGGATATTCTACAAAAGGGCCTTACAGAAACAGATGCCTGGTGCCAGAGCCATGGGCTCAAGCTTGATGCCAAGAAGTGTATAGTCATCCCCTTTGGAAAAAAACACATACCCATGATTTACCACATAGGTGGCAGTACACTAAACATTGAAAGTGTGATGAGAGACTTAGGGACACAGGTGGACAGTGGTCTCGCCTTCGATAACCACATTACCACAACAGTCAGGAAATCCTTGTATGTGGCACACCTCATCACTACGGGTTTTTCATCCAGAAAAAAGGAGGTCATTGTCCCACTTTACTTGTTCCTCATTAGACACATTATAGAGTATAATGCTCCGCTTGTTATGTACCTCACAAGACATCTGCAACAGCTGGAAAGGCCACAGAAATGCCTCACTAAAAGAATCACAGGCCTAAAGCAAATGCCATATGCTGATGATCTAAAAAAAGACTCCAGCTATACTCTGTGGCATATCGTCTACTCAGAGGCAATCTCTGCTTAACATACAAGGCCATGTCAAACCCTGAGCTGTTGGACATGCTCCACTTAAAGAAATCCCAATTCCTCAGAGCCACATGCTCCAGGGATCTAAACCTTGGCATCACAATGAGCAGAACATGCTGGAGGGATAGGTTCCTGACCCAGAGACTCCCCATACTCTGGAATATACTGCCCATACATGTCAAGCAAAGCACCTCCTTGGCCCTCTTCAAATGGAACCTTGATGATTGGATGGGAGATAGAAAATTCACCCCGGGGATCATGTCAGTCACCCTGCTAGACAAGTGCCCAGGGAAGTAAATATTGTGGGAAGAAATATCCAGGGAATTGTTATGGCTTGGTTTGTATAGGCCCTAGGGCCGATAGCCTAGTACCAACCTATGAACATACCCTCCTGTAAAAAAGGGTTTTGTATACTGGCTGGACGGTGGCAGTGCAGATGGTGGCAGTGCAGGCAGCAACTCCCTACTGTTATGAATACTGCAACATAACAGAACAATATTGTCCAAATTTTTTTTCCTTGTAACAGGTGCTGTAAGGGAAGAGGGAATGTACCCACCTCTGTTTGGCACCCAAGCATTGTCCAAGATTTGTCCGGGTGTCTCGGTGTAAGAAAAATGACCTCTGACTGCCTCCAGAGGCAGTCAGGCAGTGCTTCAGGATCACTGAGTCTGAGGAGTCTAAAGCCCTGGTTCTGCAGATCCCCCCCCATCTGGGGCAGTGTCTACCACTGAAACTTCCTCTGCCTAGAGAAATTTCCCCATGCAGTCTTAGAAAGGTCCTTGAGATTTCCTGTACCATGTTTACTTCACCTCACTGGTTTCTAGAGACTGTTCAGAGTAGTACACTACTATTCCCATGGCAGACAGGTTCTTCCTGCTCACAGCAGGTAAGTGCATTTTTCACAGCCTGAACAAGGAGCCAAAGGGGGTAGTAACAAAGGATGCCTTGAAGGGTTTGGCAAAATCTCAACTTCATCCAGGCACATCTCCTAAGAGATGCCAGAACCAGCTGTTTGTAAGGTGCCCAACACAGGAGATTAACTCAACTGACAAGAGTGGTCAGTTGGGAAAGAGATCTTTAGGTCCTCCATCATGGTCTCAGCGAGAGTTTGAATGCTCCTTGAACAAATCTCTGCTAGTGGGTAAAGTGTGCCAGATAATTTAACCTCTGAATATGGCTGAAGAGTAGCTGTGCTTCCCAAATATGTCATTTGACTCCATTCAGTGGATAGCTCCTTAGTGGCTGCTGCAACAATGGCAACAGGTACACCCTTACTCCAAAGGGCTCTGTCTTGTGGGGAAATAGAAATTTAGCTGAGTGTTTGGGGATGGGCTTGGTGCCCAGCTTCTTCCAAGATCATTGGGGAAACAAGTTCATCCACCAGAGGGTCACCAGAGATGTAGATAGGCCTGCCCAAAAGTCTCCAGAAAGACTTTTCAGAGTTTGGAAAGACTGAACCCTTTTAAGGATTTCCAGGATGTTTCCAAAGGAGACATCAGGTGGTGATTGAAGGGATGCTTCTCACTCGAAGGATGTCTTTGTTGACAGTCCATGTGCCTTCTATTGCATGCCTTCTGGGTTACCACCTCTGTGGCGTATTCAGGGGAGGTGTTGGAAGAATTGGAATGACCCTTTTGGGATTAACAGAGGAGCAGGAATGGACAGGCTCAGTGCTTGGACCCTATGAGGGGAGAGGGATAGGATCCGAGATGTGAGGACAACTAAGCAAAAAGGCATCCCTTTACCACCTAGAAGGCTTACAGACCTGGGGAAATCTCCCATACTGCTTGGAGCAGAGGAAATGTGAGTGCCATCCACAGATCCACACCCTCCAGAGAGGAGCAGACCCCAGCTGTCAACAGCAGATGCACCAACAGGGAGGGATGGAGGAGGGTCAGAGCTGAGCTCAGCCCTTCAGACCTAGCACATACTCCCTGAATCAGAGATCTGCTCTGATCTGACAGTACTGGAGCAGGGCTGCTCAGGGAAACTGCCCAAATCAAGAAATGGAGCTTCCTCTGATCTGATGTCAACTCTGATATCTTGGATCCTGGGATTCAGACCACTGGTCAAATCAGAAGACTACAGGCTGGGCAGATGTGCTCATGGATCCAAGAGGGGACAGCTGATAAGACCCTCCATCTGGATCTGTGCCCTGAGAAACTTCTGCATCATCCCATCCATGTCAGCCTCTGAAGCTCCTAAAGGAGCTGGAAGCAGCAGAGAAATCTGGCTTAGAATGTTATGAGGGCTCTCAATTGAGAAGGTGAAGCTAGAGGAAACTGTCTTTAAAGCAAATTTAGATGTTCTGCTCCTAGGTGTTAGATCTAGGGGTCTGGGATCAAAAAAGGTGGATGGAACCAGGGACTCAATGGTAATGCCTATCAGATCTGAAGATACTTATGGATCTGAGGGAGGTGGAATAGACATCAGAGCCAAAGGGATCAGATCAGAAGCTTTTAGAATCTTGCAGTGGGCTCCCATAAAGCCCTCATGGATTTCTCCAGTCTAATTCATGGCAAGAATGAGAACTAAGTTGGTAATAAATCCTTAAACTTTCTCTGGTCAGTGCCAGATGATTGAAAGCACAAACACTACACATCAAATTAAGGTGCTCTAGTCCTAGGGCAGTATATGCACTCATGGGCATCAGAATTGGGAATCTTTCCCAGACGTGTATTTCTTAAATCCAGGTTAGTCAGACATGTCTGTAAACAATGACATATACATCAGCAAAGAGTACACTGCACAACTACACAGGGAGAAAGGATGGTACAAAACAAGGCAGTTAACACTATACAAACATTATTTATCCAGGGAACAAACTGAAGTTGACAGCAGATATAGAGCAGGTGAAGGTCCTTAAAGCTAGAAGAAAAACTCCCAATGCAAGCACCATACACTAACAGAAGGGAAGGAAAATACAACCAGGACTAAATTTAGAGAAACAGTAGAAAATGCAGCAAGATTCTCATGCTTGACCATCTTGCTGCAGTGGCTGCAAATGAGATCTGGGGAGGTGGGGGCTGGAGTAGGGCATTATAGGTTGAGGGAGGAGCTTGATATTCACATCCCAAGTCTTGTGAATGCAGCCGAGTCGCATCTGCAACCCTGTCAGTGAATGAAAAGAACAGATCCCTAGTTCAGGGACAAGAACTTAATATTCAGACTCAGTTCATATTTAGATAATTTCAGGGCTACTGGGACATCAACTATAGAAATATTCAATAAAAATTACACCCAGTAAAACTGGAAAGATTTTCTGCCCTTAGCAGATCTGGCCATGTCAATCTTGGCTGGGTAGCAAGTTTCAAAACACCTACAGAAACTTAATAAAACATTAAACTGACTAACCCATGAGTCATTAATATTTTAACACCTTAACACCATACAGGGAAATGCAGTTGGGATATTAACAGTATGTCTAAAAAATGACATTTGAGTAAAAACCTCATACACCTTAGATCTTATATGATTTAAAACTTAACTGTGCTTAGAAACTTCCAAGTCACAGAATTACTGAACTATTCATCTGCTTAGCAAGTCTAGCATCTGTTCCATTAGACACAAAGGTCCACAATTAGACAGGTAGGGGTTCTAATCTCAATACTGGCAACTGTGTGTGTGTGGCAGTTGTGTATGAGGGAGTGTGTGTTTGTTTCTTTTCTATGTGAAACAGTTTTAGGTCATCCCCACCCACAACACTTCCCAGTACCCCACTTTATCAGTCCTGCTGTCATTTCCCTAATCGGCACTTTTAGCCAGTTGACAGCCCAGTAAGCTCTGTAGCATGTGTAATAACTGTGTAGCAGTATAGCACACATCATGTGGACACCATGGCCTTGCGGGAGAGTGCATATCATCCAATTCAGTGATATAGGGGTATCTCTCACAAGTGTTGGGAGTTTAGAGAAGAGGGTTGTCTGTGTATATGAGGCAGTTGCAACAGTGCCTCAGAATGCCCAAGTGCAGCAGTTAATGAGCAAAAGCACAGAGAACTGCACTTTAATCATGCCAGGAGGGAGTGGTCATAACTACTAAGTACTGGAGCTAATTCTGTGAGGAACAACTACTGATGATGGCTCTCAAGTATGCTAGAACAATTGATACAAAAACCTGTTGAAGTGCAAAGTTATTAGGCTATCTGAAGTGAAAGAGAGAAAGAACTAGCAACATCCAAGGGAAAATAAATGAAGGCAGACTTTCTGGCACCTGTAATAGTTTACCTCAGCTGTGCAGTTATCAGCACCTTTGGCCAGTTGTCAGCCCAGTAAGCTCTATAGTGCATGCAATAACTGTGTAACCCTATAGTACAAATAACTAGCTAGGCAGGGGTTCTAATCTCAATACTGGCAAGTAAGTGTTTGTGTGGGAATTATATACTGTGGGGGTTATACTATTTTGATTTGTTTACCACCCTGTACACTTCCCATCACCCTACTTTACTAGGCCTGCTGATTTCATTCACCTTAGAAGTACCTTGGGACTAGATGAAGTTATGTAAGCTTCATGACCCATCTAATAACTGTGTAACACTATCGTAGAAATAACTAGATTGGTAGGGGTTGTAATACCAGTACAAGCAACTGTTTGTGTGAGAATCATATACTGTGGGGGTTATACCATTTTGAGTTGTGTACCACCCTGTAAAATTCCCATCACCCTACTTTACTAGGCCTGCTGATGTCATTCACCTTAGAAGTACCTTGGGACTAGGTGAAATTATGTAAGCTCCATGGCATGTCTGATAACCTCATAACACTATAGTAGAAATAACTAGATAGGTAGGGGTTGTAATCTCAATACTGGTAACTGTTTGTGTGAGAATCATATACTGTGTGTGTTATATCATTCTGAGTTGTGTACCACCCTGTAAACTTCACATCACCCTACTTTACTAGGCCTGCTGATGTCATTCACCTTAGACGTACCTTGGGACTGGGTGAAATTATGTAAACTCCGTGGAGAGTAGTAATAACTAGATAGATGGTGGTTCTAATCTCAATACTGGTAATTGTGTGTGAAGATCATATCCTGTTTGGCTGATACCATTTTGATATGTGTACCATCCACGTTTGTTTGCCACCTCCTGATGGCATTACTTTATATAGTGTGTTAATGGCATCTGCCTCACATGCAGCATGTTAAACCATTGTGCAGGCCATACCAGTCCTCTGTACAGATGTCCATGGAATATCCAGATGTTTGCAACCTATATGTGGTGTGTGCCCCTTAACAATGCCCATCTATGTGATGTTGTTGCCAAATCTGCCACAGTAAGTGTAGTGACACACATGCCAGCATCAGGTATCATACCTGACTGAAACATCATACTGATACAACATCTGCTACACTATCACTTGCCCAGGCTTGTAGGAGCAATACATGACTCCACATGCTATTTTTGGTGGGTTATCTCATCATACTTGAAGGCATTCAGAATATTACATGTTGTAAGAGGTAGTGTATGTCCCATGCATGTAATCTATGAGGGGCATGTCACGTGTATGTAGTACTACAGTACATTAAAGTGGGAATGTAGGTTTCCTAATCTCTCTGTTGCCAACTGTGTTTGTGTTACTGTATGCACATCCCCTGTGTCAGTCCTTACTGTGTGTATGCAAAGAGTATACCATTGTGTCTCCCTGGTCCACCCGTTGAACTCAGGAATACATACCACAAAACTGTCATACACAGTATCATGCATGCCTTCATCAACTGCATCAGGGTTGAGTGTATGGGATAGAAATGGCAGAGCCAACAAGTGTTGACAGGTGAAACTGTTTCAGTTAATGTAATGGCTATGCTGGTGAGGGACCTGCTAACAGTACTGCAGTAACCTGTTCTGAGCCAGTGGTACTACACAACATGGAGGTGACATGTCTGAAGGCTACCTCTCTGTGATAAGGGGGATGTATGCAAGGTCACGCTGTCTGACAACAGTGTCCCTCACACAGTGTTGCATGCATACACACCTGGTACATATACATATAAAGCTGTGCCTTGCCTATGACATGATTGGTGTATGCCCACTATGCCATACTTTCTCTTGGGAATGGCTGCAGGGCCACAGCCTGCAGACACACAAACGCCTGGAACACAAACAGAATACAGCATGTCAGACTACTTTCAGTCAGTGGTACTAACAGCAATAATGCATCCTGGCTAATAAGGTACATACACCTTTATGTCTACCCATAACAAATGCAAGCAGTCTTACCTTACATAGTATTACATAGCTACACAGTACTATATTCGACTGTGCATTAGACTCATATTAGCATGTCCCTGCATCAATGTTATGGATGACAGGCATGTGGCACAGGTATCATCATATGCACAGGGTGTGGTGTGGGTTTGCCAGAGGCGTAGGCTGGGCCATATGGTTGACATCATGTTTGAGTGTGTG
>NC_056747.1:1107890865-1107893365 GCF_019279795.1 Protopterus annectens
CAATATGTACCTGCTCACTGCTGATGAGGGGAGGGGTATGGATGATGTGCATATCCACCTATATGGATGGGAGGACAGGGGGGTGATGTTACCACCTAACGTGTCTGATGCAGGTTGCCTATAGCCATGTCATGTGTGTGTATGAGGTGTGATTGACCACCAGTACAGGGTGAATCGTGTTGTTGCCTCTGAGACTGATATGTGGTGACAGTCTTGTGATTGGCATTGGTGGTGTGGATGTGTCTGGTTTGTACTCATAGTTAGCCTTACAGTGATTCACTTGTGACCTTATATGCTTGTTCCGATAGAGGTGGACATGCTTCCAAGTTGTTGCCTGCACCTATGTGGCCCTGTACAGCCAATATAGAAACCTATTATGTGGTTTGTGTATTGCTGCTGTCCAACAAAGGGGATTACACTACATTGGTGGGGGGGGGTTTACAGGTCAGGTATTGCTGACTCCATACAGCTACAGTGGATATATAAAGTGTATACACCCTTGTTACAATGCATGGTCTTTGGGCTATCCAAACATAATACCACAATAACTTATTTCAGAACAATTCCCACCTTTAATGTAACCTATAGCCTGTACAATTCGATTGAAAAACATAACAATCTATTAAGGGAAAACATATGCAAATTAAAATAAGTGTGATAATCTGGTTGCATGAGTGTGCACACCCTTAAACTGATACTTTGTTGAACACCTGTTGAAATAATTACAGCATTGAGTCTTCTTGGGTCAGAGTCTATCAGCATGGCACATCTTTACTTGGCAATAGTATCCCACTCTTCCTTGCAACAATGCTCCAAATCTGTCAACTTGTGAGGGCATCTCTTGTTCACAGCCCTATTCAGGTCAACGCACAGATTTCCTATTGGATTTAGGTCTGGGCTCTGGCTTGGACATTTACAAAATGTAATTTTCATCTGGTGAAACCATTCTTTTGTTGATTTGGATGTATGCTTCTGGTCATTGTCATGTTGACAAGTAAAATCTCTCTTCATCATCAGCTTTCTAGCAGATGACTGAATGTTTTGGGACAAAACTGATTCATATTCGTAACTGTTCATAATTACTTCCACCTTGACTAATCCCCCATTTCCAGCTGAAGAAGAGCAACCCCAAAACATGATACTGCCACCACCATGCTTCATCGGGGGGATGGTGTTCTTTTGGTGATGCAAAGTGTTGTTTTGGGTCAAACATACCTTTTGGAATTGTGGGCCAAAGGTTCAACCTTGTTCTCATCAGACCATGACACATTTTCCAACAAGCTTTTGGGAGACTTGCTGTAGTATTTGGCAATGTTTGTCCAGCCCTGGATATTTTTCTGTGTAAGAAAAGGCATCTGTCTTGCAACCCTACCACATAGGCCAGACATATGAGGATGTCAGGAGATTGTTGTCACATGTGGTACTCAACCAGTACTTGCAAGACATTCCTGCAGCTCCTTCAGTGTTGCTGTAGGTCCCCTGGCAGCCTCCATGGCCAGTTGTCATCCTGTCTTTTCATCAATTTCAGATGGACGTCCAGGTGTTTGCAATGTCACTGTTGTCCCATATCTTCTCCACTGTTTGATGACTGTCTGCACTGCATTCCATGGTATATCCAAGCTGGGGACAGTTTTTTTCTACTCTTCTCCTGACTGATACCTTTTCACAATGAGATCCCTTTGATGCTTTGTAAGGTCTCTGCAAAACATGGCCTTTACTGTAGCAGGCAACTGGGTAAATTCTCAAAAATCCTACTAGGACAGCTGAACATCATTTGGGGTTAATCAGAGTCTCTTTAATTGATGGCATGTGTTTACCCAAGAAGACTGAATACTGTGATTACAGCAAGAGGTGCTTCAACAAAGTATTAGTTTAACAGTGTGCACATTTATGCAACCAGCTTATAGTAAGTTTTTTATGTTTTATATTTTCTCCCCTAACAGATTTGTTTATTTTTCAATAGAATTGTACAGGTTATGGGTCACATTCATAGTAGGAAACTTTTGAAATGATTTTTTGTGGTCTTATTTTCATATAGCACACAAACCTGGCATTTTAACAGGGGTGTATACACTTTTGATATCCACTGTATGTAGGTACTCATATAGCTGTTTGTGGTAGGCATGTATAGAGGGTCACGACACAGTTGGACACTTCTCCGATTAGAACCTGATAATCATGCCTATTCTAGTACCCATATCTGTGTCAGGGCAATGCAACAACCAGTAGCTGTAGACATATATGTCTGTTGTATGCACTGAAACTGATATTACACACATATACAACATGCACAACTTATTTATCTGACTGCTTGCAACCCATCTAGGTTGTTTTTGCCTTCTAGCTGAACATACACATACATACACGTGCTCAGGTGATACCTGGTATACATTTCTGTTCTGTGTTAGTATGGCACACTGCATTTACAGTCTTGCTGCTCAGTCACACCTCTCAATCTGTTATAGCAAGACATCTGGACAATGGCACACATAAATAAGTG
>NC_056747.1:1107903365-1107930865 GCF_019279795.1 Protopterus annectens
TAGGGGTTTGACAGTGGAAGTGTTTTACACAGTATACTAGTAAAGCCTTCTTACAGATACTAAAAACATTTCATTACCTGCTAGACCTGTGGAGGAAATTTCTGTTAACAGTACCTGACCATTTCTACACATATTCACATATTCAGGGTTACATATGTGACACTGAATGGGGTGTCCTGCACTCATGATGTGTGAGTATGCTTCTGACATACTCTGACAAGATTTCTGTCTGGCAACCTGGTTATTGACAGTGGTGACCACTAGCCATGACAGCGTGACAGCTGAGGGACATGTATCGGAAGAAAAGACCTTGCTGTATGTACTTATCTTGCTGTCATTTGCAGCCTTGGGGTTGGGCAGTGGAAGTGTTGTACACAGTATATTAGTAAAGCCTTCCTACAGATACTACAAACATTTCATTACCTGGCAGACCTGTGGAGGAAATTTCTGTTAACAGTACCTGACAATTTCTACACATATTCACATATTCTTGTGTGACAATATGCATTTAGCTTATTACCACTGCAGGGACTTGAACCATGTATTTTTGTGCTAAAAGAGAACAACACATTTTTGTTTTATCACAATGAGCTATTGAGGAATTGCTAACTCTTGTCTGACCTTTTACTCCCTACTACTCTCTGGTTTGCACAATCTGACCTTGTAGTTCTGACATTCATGCATGGCAGATAGTACTTGTGCTGTGTATTCATACTTTGACATATTACAATCAGGAAAGCAATTATTAACACAAAGCACTGCTGCAGGGGATAAAAAATTACATTTTACAGCTTACAATTCAGGGTTCAAATATTGTTGCATGGCACATTTCATGTAATTGTTCACCTGTTTTACAGCTCCACAATCTTTGTAAGATGAGCCTCACTTCATTCTTGCTGTCAGAGCCATGGTTGCTGTGCAGAACCTGTACACATTTATATTCCTACCACAACATAACAAAGTAAACACAGCAGTCACCTTTATTGTTAAATATCCTCGACATCACTATTAATCTGCTAACGGTCATTTATTAATTACACACAGTACATACTTTACCTACTGGTAGTTGACATTTTACTCCATTCTATTTATTTGCCCTGAATACTGCAAGCTAGATTTGTACTCACCAGCCTCCCGACGCAGCCTTAGCAGCTTGCTTGCATGTGTGTCCACATTCGCAACCCTCTCATCTGCAGCTGTACAGGAGATAAAGAAACATTTATGTGTACCTATCAATCACATACTCAGGCTGGACTTTGAGGAACAAGTGATACTGATACATACACACTTCTGGAAAATTCTGTGCCCATGTGTCTTGGGCAAACTGGTCCAAGAGCTTCCTCTTCCTACACTTGAGGTCAACATAATGGTGCCGGACCTGCTCACCAGTTTGAGGGATGCCAGTAGCACTGGTGAGATCACATGTGAGATGGTCCCAAACCTCTGCTTTGTATTGTGAGCCCTGGTACTGGTCCTGCAGCAGTCTCCCTTCATGGTCTTTCACAAGGAGTCCAGACATGACCCTGGACTCCTGAATACCCCAATGTTGCACCTGAAAGCATGTACCCTCTCCAATGCCAGCCATAGTACCTGCAGTGATCAGCTATAAATGGTTATGGCCGTATTCCCACCTGCAAGGTTTTAATAGGGCTAAATTCCCACACTTTGCTGTGATTGGACAGTTTTGAATATGCTGAACTAAGCTAAGCAATGGGGAAACCCTCTTAGCTAAGGTTGGCCATGCTTAAAGGGATAGATGTTAAACACTGCTTACCAGTGTGTAAAACCACTTAGCTGGGATACTTATTGCTTAGCATTTACATTTAAGCAATGCTTACACCACGTGAGCATAGCTGAGCACTACTTAGCATTGGTCACATTTCATTTTATAAAGTATCAGGATTGTGGGACTGATTCCTCATTACTGACATATTATAATTTTATGTTTATCTTCCATGACATCCTCCTATGTGCTTTCATTAAATTATGTTCTTGTGTGACTATACTGTATGGGGCACTTGTGTTTATATGGGGGTTTTACATCTTTTTTAGACTGACATCTCACTTTTGGACCTGCTACACTACCCTTGTTGACAAAAACAGTTACTACATAATTTAAAAGTTTACAAATATAATTTTACTACTACTTTCCCATAGAAAAATAAGTTGCCTGGCTTGATATTTGGACCGTGAATGCCTGCATGTAAAGTCAAGACTCTAACCACTACACTATCACGGCTTGGAAATTCCACTTGTATATTTGCATTTATTTCCTAGTGGACATTTAAGCTATGCTGAGTGGATGGCCATAACATGCACACCTGCAAAGCTACGCTTAAACATTCTTTAGGCTTGAAAAAATGTTTATATTATTTTTATATTATTATTTTATATAAGTGAGTCTTGTGGTGTTCTGACAAATCATTGAGGACTGTAGTCATGAAACAATGGCATTCATTTGGCTTTCAGGCTTCTATCCTTCAAGGACTCCTGATAATACATATCCTGTTATCTATCAACTTTCTAAGTGTGTGAGGGCAATTTTTCAGTCGTGTCCCTAATTTATTATTTATTCTCCCCATCATTTGTGCCTTTGTTAACATGCACTGCTGTAAGGCAATATTAACATACATTTGCTTTCAGACATCTACCCTTCCATAATTCATGCTAATGCATGGCCTGTTCTCTATCAACTTTCTATGTTTGTGAGGGCTATATGTGTGTTTTGTCAGTTTTGGGGGATTTATCCCCCATTATGTGTGCATTTGCACATATTTCCTGCTTTAGCAGGTTGCAGAAGTGTTGTACGGTACTTTAGCAATGCAGGGGGTGTGTCACAGAACTTGTCATACACCCCCAGCATTGCTCACCTGTTGCTAATTTTATTTCAATGTCTGTGGATACTAAAATTTTCATTTTTTCATTTTAGTGTCCGCGGATACTGAAATACTGGCATAATATTAGAGTAAAGATCATGAGCTCATGAATATTCAAGCTTGCTGCTGTTCTAAATGGACATGAACCACTCAGTGCAAGAATAGTAATATTTTTGCATGGAGTTTGTTGAATCCAGAGGATAGTCTTTCTCAAAACACTTTCTGTTTTACCAATGTAAGAAGTGGGACATGTGGTGCACTTTGCAATATATACAATAGTTTTACTTGAGCAATTCCCATCTTGTAACTTAACTGATATACCATAGTCCAATCCTAACATGATACTCTCCCCCTCACACGCGCACACACACACACACACACACACACACACACACACACATATATATATATATATATATATATATATATATATATATATAGGGACAATATTTTCAATTACCACATTTTCTTGTCCCCCTACCAATTTCAGATTTGGGCTGACCACAGTGTGCATCATTTTCTAAAATGTCCCAGTTTTTTTATGTTTGGAAAATAGAGAGAGTGCAGTCAAATAGTTTCTGAACTAACGAACGATTACTCTGAAAGTGCAGGCAGGCATTGGAAAAATTGGGCTTTCTAAAAATATTAGATTCAAACTTCCCATCCATTTCATAAACAGTTACATTCAAATAATTGAATTTATCTGGTGTAATTTGATGTTTGTTTCTGTTACTGTGGTGATGGTGCTGCAGTAGCTTTGTCGCCTCACAGTTAGACGTTGCCCGTTTGATTCTCAGTTAGAGCATCTTCTGTGTGGCGACATGCGTGAATGGGTGTTCCTTCATTGAAGGTTGTGTGTTAGGCCCGGCAAGCCAGCACGTAAAACTCGACTGCCAATCATTAGCGTACCGGAGTTCCGCTGGGGCGACCCCTAACCGGGAAAAGCCGAAAGACACAAACAAACAATTTGATGTTTGTGTCTCAAAAAAAGAAGTAGTGGTTTCAACATACTCCAGAAACTGGATAGTTTTTTGAGAGGTATCTTACCATAGTATACAATTGTCCAAATAATGTACGTATAATGTCCAACAGTTAATAAAATCAGATTTAAAGATAAATCTCTGTTCCTAAGTCCACATAACTACATTTGCATATTTCAGGTGCATGCAGCTCCAATTGAGGCACCCTGCACTTGTTTATAATACTCCCCCTCGAAACATATAAATTTGTTAACACCAAATCCATAAAATTAAGAATTATATTTATCTCATCACAGCCCAAGACATCACTGGACAACAGGGCTTTGGAAGAAAGATCCAAAGCTTTTTGGTGTGGCATGGATCCAAACAAATCTACAACATTCACACTCAGAAGACTAGGTTTTCATCAAAAAATTCTGGGCAAAAACAAGCCAAAAAATCCCAAGACCCTTTTAGCATATAATGATGTTTATCTACAAAATGTTTTAACTTGTGGTTAATTTAGACACCCAGGAGGTAAGCCTTTGACCCCTTAGCTGCCACAACTGGCTTGAGGGGTAGATTACAAATGTCTTTATGCAACCAATCAGTCAAATTAAAACTGTGAATGTTAATATTAACTTCACCACTTGAAAGTAAGATATTGGATAAGTTCATATCTCCCAAGTTAGGAAAATGATTTGAATCTCCACATGCTAAAACAGTTTGAGTAACACACTGTATTGTGTCAGCATCTCCTGCTGCTGAAGAATAGCTGTTCACTTGAACTCCTACTGCATCAGAACAAACACCTTGAGGATGAACCAACACCTCACCTGGATTCAGATCTCTGTTAACATTACCACAATTGGACATAGAGCTCCCAGAGCTCATATTTTGTAAGTTCCCAAGCCAATGTCTGGCATGAACCTTCACTGCTGTTTAAACAGTTAACATCAATATTCACCCCAATGTGGGTGAAAATGCTGTAAAGACACTGAGGAACTGAAGGCTGTAAAGTGACTAGTAATCGAAACCAAGGGCAGCCACAGAGACAAAAAAATCACTTGAACCTACTACGTCTTTGGGATGTCAGAGAAAACAGGAGCATCAGGAGAAAATCCACATGAACACAAGGAGGATGTGCAGACTCCATACATAAGGCAGTCCAGTCAGTAATCAAATCAAAGAACTTCTTGCTGTGAGGTAACGATGCTGCTCGCTGTGCCACTGCAAGTGCAGTTACTAAATAATGGCAGACATTTGAGTGTAAGACGTAAATGCATTCGGAAAAAGCATGATAATGCAAAGCCTGTTCTGATGACATTTTAAGTATATAAAGATACATGTTCTAAGTGTAAAACGGGTCTCACAGGACTTTATCTTCTCATCTCACTCCTGTCCCTGAATTTGGTCCTTTGTCTCACATTATTTTTTAAGTTTCTGTTTTACACTTGAAAGAACAGATTGAGAGTTATGTGCGGGTGCATTGCACCGCACACTGTATTCTGATAGCAGTGAGCAGCGAAAATAGATTCGTATGTAGCAATGATTCGTGTATGCATTCATTCATTGCAGCTCAACCAAAGTTCAGATATATACTCATAATCATACAAGTAGTTGCAGTTGATGAATATGGGGGTTGCTTGTGATAAAGAATGACTTTGTGTGTGAGAGAGGGAGATTGCAGTGTATCTAAAAGTAGTAAGTTGTCCCTATTTTTTTCAGTGTGTGTCCGATTTCCAGCCACCCTCCCCATCCAAGGTGTTTCAAACATCAGCATACAACACAATAAGTGACTGGCTGAGTTTTTGACTGTGACTCCTTTATGTAGAGTTTGCACATACTCCCTGTCTTTGCATAGGTTTTGTCCAATTGTTCTGGTGTCCTCCTCCACACTCTCAGTTGTATAATATTTTACTCTGGCCATTTGTGCTTTTATTTTCATCTCAGTCTTAACACCAGAGGGGTAAAAAGAAGGTAACTACTTTTTTTGAGGGGTAAGGAGGTAGGCACTATTCCCAGATAGGATTTATAAATGCTTGCAAACATTTGGTGTGACAGTTTATTGCGAACTATTGTTTTGTTATAAACATTTATCTTTATGTACAACTTCATTTTCCTTGAAAGAAAACAGTAAGAATTATTTTTTTCCTTATTCATGATTTTAATTCAGGCTATCATTGGATCAAAAGGTAATAAAAAAAAATAACCTCTGCGTTGCACCTTAGAACATCTATAACTGTATGATTTCTGGAGGCATAGTGGCCCCCAGGACCCTGGCTTTGTTCAGTTACTTCCTTTGCACTTATTGCAGTGGAGTTTTGGCCAGTTAAGTTGTATTAAAAGGTTGGAGAAAAATGTGAAAAATAAGACCAAGTGTGAAAAAACAAGAAACAAGTAATCTGTATGGATGATGTTTGGACAGATTGGGAGGAAATGATAACGGCACTGGGGAGGTGCAGGTAGAACTGTTGTACAATGGAGAGGGGCACAAAGACCTTTGTCTAGGGCTCAGGTTTACCTAAGGCTGGCCTTCTTGGTTGCATTTCGAATTCTGAGGAGAATAGTTTTAATAAAGTAGCCATAAAGAGTGGATACTGAGACAGTCTGTGAATGAAAGTGAATAAAGAATAGTTGTGTAAAATCTTACCATGACCATAGATTTCCTTCTCTTCTATGTTGCAGTATTCTTACTGCGGGATCCTACACCTCAGGTGACCTGAATGTCAGCTCTTATGAAAAGCTCAAGCCTGGTTGCTGCTCGTTCATAGGTTCATAGGTGTGTACTAGGCTAATGGCCCTGGGGCCTTTACAAGCCTAGCAATAGGATTACCCTGGCATTGTGCCACCTGACCTTAGTTCCCAGTGCCTCTGTCGAGTAGAACCACTGGAGTTACCCCCGGGGTGAAGTTTCCGTTTCCCTTCCACTCATCAAAATTTCTCTTGAAAAGGGTCAGTGATGTGCTCTGCTTGACATGTATGGGAAGTCTATTCCATAGCATGGGCAGTCTCTGGGTTATGAACCTGTCCCTCCAGCATGTTCTGTTAATTGTGGCAATGAGGTTGAGGTCTGTGGAGCATGTGGTGCAGAGGGATTGGGATTTCTTTAGATTCAGCATTTCTAACAGAGCTGAGTCAGACATAGCTTTGTAAGTCAAGCAGATATCGCCTCTAAGTAGGTGTGGAATGTGGGATTTCACACGCAAGGCCATAAACCATTGTCCTTAAATGTGACATCTGCATGCAAAGACCTGAGAACTGACTGCCGAGTCAGACAATAGTTTAGGTAGTGCCAAATGATGTCCTGTAGACAGGCAAAATGCAACTGACTGCCCAGTCTAGCCATTATCTAGGTAGTGCCCAATGATGCCCTCTGGACAGGTGAAAAGTAATGAAGGGGTATAGGAGGGAGGGAAGGAATACTGCAACATGGAAGAGAAGGATATCTATGGTTATGGTATTTAGACAATTATTTTATGTCATTCTATTCTCATGTTGCATTATTCTTAATGTGGGAGAGTACCACAGCTTAATAAGTAAGCAGGATGGAGGAAGAAGTAGACGATTCCAGGAATCTCTGCAGGATTTCTCTTGCAAATCCTTCTCTGGTTTAGGAAATATGGTCCAGTTTGTAATGTTGAGTGAAGGTATGTATGGAGGACCAGCTGGCTGCCTCAAGAATGTGTCCAGGCCTTTTAGGAAGGCCCCAGAAGAAGCTACAGCTATTGTAGAGTGTGTCCTGACCCCTTGAGGCAATTGTTTTCCATGGTAGGAATAGCAGAAGTAGAAAGTTTTCCTTATCCAGCAGGAAATAGTTTGTTTGGCTACTGCCTTGCCCAGGGCCCTGGTATGGAAGGACACAAAGAGCTGATTAGACTTTCTAATAGCCTTTGTTTTCTCCAAATAGAACCTTAGTTGCCTGTGGACATCAAGGGAGTGGAGTATTTTTTCACTGTCATTTGTAGAAGAAGGAAAGAAGGCGGGTGACTGAATAGACTGATTTAGTGACAGCTCATTGACCACTTTGGGCATGAAGGAGGGGCTGGTGCTCAGGGTCACCCTATCTTTGTGGAGGACAGTGTGGGGTGGTGATGCCATTAGTGCTTGTAATTCTGACACCATTCTGGCTGAGGTAATGGCTACCAGTAGGACTGTTTTCCATGTGCACATCTGCAGGGAGGCAGTGTTGGCTGGCTCGAATGGGACCAGTGTAAGTTTTTCTAGAAAATAGGTTAGGTCCCAAGGTGGCAGGATAGGCTTCCTTGGTGGCCTAATATGCAGGACCCCTTTTGAGAATAGTTTAACAGCCAATCTGGAGAGTAGAGGAGGGTCCAGAGGTAAGCAGGCAGAGATAGCAGATAAGTGAACCTTCACTGAAGAATATGAAAGGTCTGATTTTATGAGCTCACACACATAGGCTAAAACTAGAGGAACATCCGCTTGAAAGGGATTCCTATGTCTTTGAAGACACCATTTGGAGAATGTTTCCCATTTGGAAATGTAGGACCTCCTGGTATTGGGCTTCCTGACCTCCTGCATGATAGATAGCATGTCCTCAGTGTAACGGTGTCTGAAGGGAATTAAAAGTTTATCACCCAGAGGGTTAAGGAAAGTATCTCCAGCTGTGGGTGAATGAGAGATCCCTTCTGTTGTGTGAGCAGGTCCACCTTGTGAGCCAACTTGTGGTGATTACCCTTGTCAAGTGATTAACAAAGAGGGAACCAATGCTGCCTTGGCCAATAGGGAGTCACCAGCAAGATTTTTGGCATGTCCCTCCTGATTTTTAGGAGGACTTTCTGAATGAGAGGGAAGGGATGGAAAGCATACAGAAACAGTCCCTTCCATGAGACGGTGAAGTCGTCCACTCTCCAAGCTAGTGGGGAGGGGTCCTTGGCAAAGAATATTTTCAATTGTCTGTTCTGGGAGGAGGCAAATAAATCGATTTGAGGTGTGCCCCACTGTGGACAATGTCTAGGAATACATCTTTGTGCAACATCCACTCATGATGTAGAGAGAATGATCTGCTGAGAGCATCTGCATGGTGGTTGTCCTGGAAATGAATATAGACTACCTGCAGTGAAATGTTGTTCCGAGAGGCTAATTCCCATGCTTGCATTGCTAGCCTTTAGAGCAGGTAAGACATGGTCCCCCCTTGTTTGTTGATGTACCATATTACAGTGGTGTTGCCCATGATGATCTGTAGGGGGCCTGGCTGCATGAGAGGGAGAAAGGCCTGCAGGGCTAGGTGGACTGCAGTCATCTCCCTTACATTGATGTGCTTTCTCTGGAGGGATGGCTCCCATATGTCTTGCACCTTGAGGACATTCATGGTTGCTCCCCAACCTATATCTGAAGCATCTGTATGTATTAGTCGTGTTGGTGTGGTGGGTTGTAGGAGTAGCCCTGGATTTTATTGTACCTGCTGAATCCAACACTTCAATTCTATTTTTAGGCATGGAAGGAAGGGTATCTGAAAGCCCAGTGGGTGGCTGTGTTATGACCACACATTCTTCAGGTTCCACTGTAACTTCCGCGTGTGTAGTCTGGCTAGTGACAGCATGGGAATGGTGGCTGCTATTAGTCCTAGGAGATGCATGAATTATCTGGCTGACAGATGGCTAACTAGTAGAAGGTCCTGGTAGTGGCTGACCAGGGAGGTTACCTTGTCCTGAGGGAGGAAAGCTTTCATCAGGTCGGTCTTTATCCTGCATCCCAGGAAGGTTTTGTCCTGTGCTGGGGTGAGGGATGATTTTTTTCAGGTTGAGTTTGAATCTGAAGCTCTGGACCAGTGACATGGAGAGAAGCAGATGATTTCTGAGGGTGTCTTCTCCTTTTGCAAGAATGAGGATGTCTTCTAAGTAAGGGTAGATTTGAATGCCCTTGATCCTGCAGTATGCTACTGATGGGTCTAGGCACTTTGTGAAGACTCTTGGTGCAGTGGATAAACCAAATGGCAAGGCAGTAAATTGAAAGTGTGAACAGGGTGCAGCAAAGAGCAGACACTTCCTGTGGTTTGGGTGGATAGGTATGTGGAGGTAAGCCTCCTTCAAGTCCAAAGTGGCCATGAAAACCTTGGGTGGCAAAAGAAGGTTTTGAAGGGATAGCATTCTGAAGGAAGGGACCTTTAGAAATAGGTTTAGGAAGGATAGATCCAAGATGGGTCTCCAAGGGCCATCCTTTTTTGGTACTGGGAATAACCTGGAGTAGAACCCTTTTCCTTCTTGACCTGGGGGTGCCAGTTTGATGGTCCCCTTGGTGAGAAGCTCTTGGATAATCTGAGGGATTAGGTGTAGTTGATTCTTGAGAGGGAAGAGGATGCCTAGTGGAATGAGTGTTTTCACTATTGCCAGGACCCAACGGTCTGAAGTGACTTCTTTCCAGAGGGGAAGACAGTGAGAGAGGCATGATGAGAGGTGAAGGTGTCAGAGGCAGTCACGCATTATTATTCCTGTCCTGATAGGGCTGCCTGTTGGGAGGCTGAGAAAGGGCTGCCCTTGGGGTGGTTGTTTTTCTGGACGCTTTTCTGTGTCTGGAGGTGGAAGAGGAGGATGAGGATGGGACTCTCCTGTCAAAAGAATTCTTTGAAGGATAATTCCTATAAAATTTTAGTACTGGGAAGACCAGTAAGTGTTTCAGGTCCTGGAGTTCCTTACTCTTCTCCTGGAGGCTTTTAAACAGATCAGCAGACTGTTTGCCAAATAGGAATTTAGTGCCCAAGGGTGCATCCAGAATCTTGGCCCTAACGTTTTCAGGCAGGAGCTGTAGTCAAAGCCATGAATATCTGCGTAAAACAGAAGCTGATGCTGCAGATCTTGCAGAGGCCTCAGCTGCATCATAGCTGCACTTTGAGTGTCTGGTGAACTGAGATGCCAGGGACAGCTTGGATACTATTTGTGACTTGTTTGGGCAGTCAGGTAAGGAGGACAGTAAGGAGGAAGCCTGTGAAACCAAGTCTAGGGCATATTTCACCATGTGGGTCTGGTAATTAATTGCCCTAAATGCTAGTGTGGAAGAGGTATATGTCTTTTTCCCCAGCCTGTCCATTTCCTTGCTATCCTTGTCTGAAGGCAAGAGAGAGGATGAAGGAATGAGTCTGGACTGCTTGTCAGTGGCTACTGCTATAACTGTAGGGTCTGCCAAGGGGGCTTTCACAAGAAATTTGTGCTCATCAAGGACCTTATAAAAATGGTCAGGTCTCTTGGGAGCAGGAGGCTGATAATCAGGAGTCATTGAGGCTGATGTAAAGGCATCCAGGTATGCTGGAATCACAGGAGGGATAATGAACGGAGAGAGTGATTCTACCTGGAGTAATTCAAAATACCTTTTTTGAATTTCTGTCATCTGAGCTGTATCACTTTTGAAATACTCCCTCATTTTACTAATAGTTTCTCCAAATGTAATATCCTCGAGGGGGGGGGGGGCTCTCCCTCAATGGAGTTCTCATCTGGGAGTAATAGTCCAAGGGAGAAGCTATTTGGGAGGAGTAGGTTACTGTCTCATCAGAGGAGGAGGATGAGGTTTCTTCCTCCTGGGTAAAGGTAGGAAGAATGGAGGCAGCTGAGACAGGCCTAGGGCTTAGGACAGGCAGTGTGGCTGCTGTGGATGCTGAAGGCCTAAGGGCCATGAAGGCCTGCAGCAAGGACTGTGAAAAGGATTGCCAGTCAGGTTGTTCCACAGGAGGAGCAGATAAATGTTTAGTATTTTGTTTCTTTTATAAAGGAGTTGACTTGGTAGAAGCTGAGGGCTTACTTTCCAAGATCTGGCCTGTGGGTGAGGTTTCAGATTCCTGGACTGTGGATGGGCATCAGTTGGAGCCTGGTTTCCCCTCGACCTTGGCAGTAGCTGATGTCAGAATAACCTCAGAGGATGTGCCTACTGGTACTTCGGAAGTGGCTTCCTTGAGGGTAGTCGCTTGATGTGCCAGTTCTATTGGACATCCCTCAACCCCTATATTGGTGGTTGGTTGGGTGTCCGACGATGGACAATGGAAGTCATAGGCCTTGAAACTTTGGCCTTCTTCTTAGGTGGCTCCACCTTGATGGCTGACTCCAATTCCATTCATAAAGCTAGTCTTTTTAACCTCTGGTTCTCTAGTTATAAATGTAGGGCTGCCAGATGACTACGGAGAGTTTTGGGAACGAACGACTGGCAGATGCTAGAGGTAGTATGGTTGTGTTCCCGGCCTAAACAGAACAAACAGAGTTCATGGGAGTCTGTGTGGAATTTGACGTTTACACCTACATTTCCCCTTCCTAGCGGACATTGGCTAAGGAAACAAACAACAACCAAAGCATAAGCAAGGGTGCGAGGTTGGCATAATGGTTAAGGTGTTTACCTTGCAACCACAAAGTGCAGGGTTTGATTCTCACATGGGGTAATCGGAAAGGCTTAAAATGGCTCACAAGGGCAGTTAGCCTAGTGCTAATGTATGTATGTATAATGTATAATAAGGTTACTCAATGGGTTACTTATCTTTAGACAGTGGAGCGAAGCAATCAATCTGACATTCAACTGCTGCAGAGAAGTTCTGAGGTCTGTGTGTGCAGACATCACATTTAAGGCCCCTGGTTTATGGCCCTGTGTGTGATGTCCCATGCACTAGTAGCAACCAGGCTTGAACTTTTGCAGAGCAGCCAATGCCTGGATCATCTGAAGTGGAGGATCCCACAATAAGAATAATGCAACATGAGAATAGAAGGACATCCCCATCTATTGTCTGATCTTTGGTAATGTTCATTGACCTGCCATAGTAGATACCCACCCCATTCCAATTAGCCCCACTCATTCAGTTGCTTATTGCAGCCCCCCCATTTGAAGTCAGCAGCTGCCATTGCCACTTGGTCTAGAAAGGACGTGAGATATGTGATTTTTTTTATTTTCTTGGCTAGAATATCTGAGGTTTGTTAAGTTGACTACTAGTTTTTGGTGCATACCGATGGGAACATTATGTTTAATGACAGGGCAACAGAAGAAGAATACAGTAAAAATATGATTTCTTTAGTTCTGCATGAGGTGCCTTTGCTATTAATTGGACCAGGCATAAGATTTTCCAACTATAATGGCGACATGATGATCAAAAGAAAAGAAGTCCTCTACAAGGGTGCCAGATCTCTAATGGCAGTGTCTATCTTAAGGGCTGTGCCATCTGTACGATATGGTGAGGACTTATTTCTTTTTATGATGAAGAATTATTTCTCTTACCAAAGTAGTCTAAACTACATATTTTACATCAGCTCAGATGCCATTGCCCTTTAACTGATTGTTTGCACAGTCCATTCTGTCCTGGAATACCTTTGAGTTGGTCAGTGCAGGAACAACAGCCCTTAGTTTACAGTTGTCACTGAATTAATTATGTTAATCAGATTCCCAAGATATAGGCTTGTGGACCTGAAAAATAAATAGCAAACAGAAGAGGACTCAGTACTGATCTGTGAATTACATCACTCATGACATTTTTACTTTCTGAGTTGGTGACTGGTTCACAACTTTATCAATGATGCTTGCAGGGCCTATAGTATTGAATGCCTTGAGTACTGCATAACCACTGTCAGCTGTGTACTACCACTAGAAACTGCTTCAGGTACACTTTCAAAGAAGTTTATGGTATTGTGAATGCAGATCCTACATTTGAAGAAGCTGCACTGGTGTGGACCAAGGGCTAGGAGGTTATCATTATCTATATTTATGAGGTCAGAGATGGTACATTCCATAGCTTTATAAACAAGGTTGGTAAGACTAATGTGTTTAAAGTTACCAGGGTCCTTGGTTAGTTTAGAGTGTCAAAATGTTTATTCTTAATAGGCTGTGGACATAATCCATGGCAAAACTTTTGTTCATGATGTTTTATAGAGGTTCTACTAGGCCAAAACCAAGGTGGAATGCTTCAAAGCCCCCGGGCCTGTGGAAAATACGGCCCAGATCGCAAAATCCTTTATAAATGCATTCTATGAACACCTTCAGGAATGCATGGATCATGCAATCCCAAATAAAACCCAAGACCCAATCCTTCAAAGGCAGACGTCCTGTCTGGTGGACCCCAGCCATAAACAAACTATACAATAGAAGGAGGAAGCTACTACATGATAGAGAAAAATCCCAAAAAGGGAAGGCATCTCTGATCAGTATTAGCAAAAAACTATGGGCACTCATAAAATTGTCTAACGCCAGCTTCGAGAGACAAATTGCACAGGACACTAAGGATAATCACAAGGCTTTCTTTAGTTATGTTAGGAACCTGGGTGGGAATTCCCAGATATGCTCAGAATTAGTCCAAAATGACAAAAAATACACCGAACCCACAGACATTGCCAACATCCTAGCTGACAGGTTCAGCGCAACCCCCCCCCTCCCCACCAAAAGGGCAAATATGTATCCCAGCAGAGTGCTGCCCCCCTGACATCTCAGATGCTCAAGTAAGAGCCGCCCTCTCCAAAGCAAAAAACACAGCATCAATGGGACCAGACAGTGTCCCAGGCTGCGTCCTACATGAACTCCAAGAAGAGCTAAACCCAAACATAAAACTACTGTTCAGTCTCAGCCTTACTACAGGATATGTACCCAAAGAGTGGTGTACAGCAACAGTGGTCCCTCTCCACAAAGGTGATGCCTCAATGGATCCTGGAAACTATCGCTCCATAAGTCTGACTAGCTTGGTCTGCAAAGCTATGGAAAGGATCATCATGGACCTCATAAATAAAGATATTGGGGACCTACAGACACTGGATACTACCCAGTTCGGCTTTGTTAAGAGCAGATCCTGCCTCTTAAACCTGGTCGATTTCTTTGAAACAGTCACCAAGGCCATTGACGAGGGGAAGGTGGTCCACACAGCCTACCTGGACCTCGCAAAAGGCTTCGATACAATACACCACTCAGGCATTATAGATAAGCTCACCAGCTTAAATATAAACCCCTATGTCACTAGATGGGTTGCAAACTGGCTCAAGGACAGAACCCACATGGTTAGAAATGCTGGAGCCATGTCATACTCCAAACCAGTTACAAGTGGCATCCCACAAGGCTCAGTCCTGGGACCTCTCTTGTTCGGTATATATTTCTCGGAGGTACAGGCCAACACAGAAGGACTGTGGCTGACCAAGTTCACAGATGACTGCAAACTGGGTGCCATAATCGACTCTCCAGCCGACACAAGCATCCTCCAAAAGGGCCTCATAGAAACGGACAACTGGTGCCAGAGCCATGGCCTCAAGCTAGACGCCAGGAAGTTTATAGTCATCCCCTTTGGCAAAAACAAAGTGCCCACAAATTACCACATAGGTGGTAATCCATTAAGTACAGAAGAAGTAATTAGGGACCTGGGGACCCAAGTTGATAGCAATCTCTCATTTGACAACCACGTGGCCAAAATGGTTAGAAAAACATTTTATATAGCCCACCTAATCATGAAGGGATTCACATCTAGATCAGGGGAGGTCATCGTGCCTCTTTGCTCATCCCTCATTGGGCCCATGATTGAGTGCAATGGCCCTTTTGGGATGTGCCTTGCCGGACACCTGCAGCAGCTGGAGGGACCCCAGTGGTACCTCAC
Organism: Protopterus annectens; assembly: GCF_019279795.1. Lineage (NCBI taxonomy): Eukaryota > Metazoa > Chordata > Ceratodontiformes > Protopteridae > Protopterus > Protopterus annectens. The sequence continues at coordinate 1,107,918,752 of NC_056747.1, forward strand.
CGAGAGGATGAGAGGGCTCAAATAGATGCCATATGCTGCCTGGTTAAAGAAACTCCAGCTATACTCAGTAGCATACCGCCTGCTCAGAGGCGATCTGTGCCTGACGTATAGAGCCATGTCCAGCCCAGAATTAATGGACATGCTGCACCTCAGAAAGTCCAAATCTCATCGGGCTATGCGCTTGAGAGACTTGAATCTCAGCACTGAAATGGGTAGGACATGCTGGAGGGACAGATTCATGACCCAGAGGCTCCCTTCACTCTGGAATAAAATACCAGTCCAGGTTAGGCAGAGTCCCTCATTGACTCTCTTCGAGAGGAGTCTTGATGAGTGGATGGGAGATCGTAGGTTTACCCTGGGTATCACTTCTGTGTCACTGTTAGACAGAGGCACAGTATACTAACCTCGAAAAAGGGCATAGCAAAATTAATTTAAAAAGGATGGCGAAAGCCAAACACACTCTGGCTAGGCTTATAACCTAGTATGAACCTATAAACCTATGAACCTATATTTGGCACTAATTATCAAATGTCCTAGTATACTTCTGGGCTCAAGGAACCAGTGCTTACGTTTATTTATTAATTTTATTTTATTTATCCGTTGTTGACTGGGTTAGTCCCACTAGGCTAGTAGCATTTTTATGGGGGAACCCAAGATGGTATTTATACTATTACAAAGGGGTGTTAGGACTTGTTCTGTAGTGGTTAGTGGGGGGGGGGGGCTTGTCAGAGAGTGAGGACCTGAAGTACAGTTAAAGTGGTGGTGGGGACAGTTTGCCCTAGATTAGTTGGCTATTAATTAAGAACAGTGTTGGTTGTTGTCCCTTAGCTTTCTAACCCAGATAAAGAAGGATTATTATTACTCTTGTTTTCAGTGGTTATTTTGAGTACATTTTCTATCTTGAGTTTTATAACTGAGACTTTAAATTTTTTTGCTTGTATAAGTGTTGTCTTAAGGTAGATAGTAGTTAAACTTAGCATTTCTTTCTTTCTTTTGTTGTAAAGTTTTATTAGTTTACTACCATAGGGTATATTTTTATATTTATCTGAGTAGTTGACATGGATACTGCTTTATCAACACTTATTTAGATGAGAATAGGCCTACAAAGTAAAGGCCTTAGCTCTAGTTATAGAATCAGTCTGGGAAGACTGCACTGGAAATTACTTAGGTCACTAAGAAGTTGTAGGATATGTGCTTCTGAGTATGCTTGAACACAGATGTATTTGTCTGAAGAGTGACATGAACTTTATATGCAAAAATCACTAATTTTGCCTGGTTTAACAGGGAAGGATGGTAAGCATAGAAATGCACAGGAGTAACAATATTAGTAAGGACAAGATCCAGGATGTGGTTTTCCCTGGTTGGGATGTTTACCATCTGTTCTACATTGTTTGCATCCCCTTTCTTATATTTATTGATCACGCTTTCCATTTGTAGCTGCATGATAATTGAAATTACATGGAATAAATGTATCAGGTCTCACAGGAATATGGATTAGGGTGCTAGGGTAGCTATCATGAGTTGTGGGTGACACAGAGGGAGATCTATAGCTTTCCCAACATTCAAAATTAAGGTCACAAGGAATCTGCCTTTGAGTGGGAGCTGGGTGTGGGTCTCTGACAGAGACTGACACTCCCTCACAGCTGTCCATAGTTCTGATTGTAAAACAGGTGCTGAACCAAGGAACAGATGGAGTGCTTTCTCTGCACTGAAATCAAGTCTTCATTACAACACATTTATGTATGTGTTCAAGTTGGTGGAGAGCCTCAAGCTTGGGTATTTTTTTGTAAAGACTTCTGGCATTGTATAGAGCCACCTTAATATCCTCCACATTGGGATATGCTAGATGGGACTACTCAGTTACCTGTCACTGTCAAAAAAGACACTGTGGGGGTGGGGGCAGCAAACACTTTAGCTAGAAGTCCTGATAAGAGAGGTGTATACTATCCTTGACAAAGCAGTAGGAGGGTTTAGCCATCTTGTCAAGATATATGCATACAAGATCCCCTAGAATGACATCAACTGCAAAGTCAATTATTGAATCCAGTTATCTTGTCTTTAAATTTTGGCATCATCCTAGGTGATGGCATGATACCACTCAATGCCTGTCTTTCCTGCCTCAGACATGTACATAGCAGGATCAGTCATATCTTGCTTTTCACCTTGGGTGGAGTATCTAAGGTCATTCACCCCACAGGGGCCACTAGCAGATCATGGTTGTTTTTGTAAGGCTGTCAGAATCTAAGAGCCCCTAAAATCTCTTACATTTAGATCCCAGCTTCTGAAAAACAACTATCTCTATCTCTTTTTCTAGTCTTGTCCAGCCTAGTAAAGTGCCTTACAATAATCACCAATTATCAGAACATTCCCTTGATTTATGGCAGCTATTGTAGGTCTTAAAGACTTGAAACATGCACCCTTTAGACTCAGTGAAGCATGTACGGTGGCTGTTGAAATATGTGTCAATAATGCAGAGGTGTGGCCTAGAGGCTGGGGTCTCATAGTGCTTGGGAAGTGACTTTTTAAGTACCTTGGTATGAATAAGTGTAATAAAGATGATATGTGCTGCGCTATGCTGTGCAAGTGTACATTCTTACTGAATGTGCTATGCTGGAGGGGGGTGCTCCAGTACTTGCATTGAGTTATACTGTGAGAGGAGGGTGTCCAGACTCAGTAAGTACTTACATTGTGTAATGTTGTGAGTGAAGGGCCTCCAGACTCAGTAAGTACTTACATTGTGTTATGCTGTGAGTGAAGGGACTCCAGACTCAGTAAGTACTTGCATTGTGTTATGTTGTGAGTGGAGGGGCTCCAGACTCGGTAAGTACTTACATTGTGTTATGCTGTGAGTGAAGGGACTCCAGACTCAGTAAGTACTTACATTGTGTTATGCTGTGAGTGAAGGGACTCCAGACTCAGTAAGTACTTACATTGTGTTATGCTGTGAGTGGAGGGGCTCCAGACTCAGTAAGTACTTACATTGTGTTATGCTGTGAGTGGGGGGCCATGAGACATGGGTACAGGGTCTGAATCCTTCTACCGTCATTTCCCTACAGTGTGACTCTGATCAAGTCTTCTTCCTGAGTTGCCTCTGAAAAGGGACACTTGTGCCTAATGAGTTTACCTGCTTAACAAATATATATAAAACATATGGCTGATCATTGTAGATATAGATTACACAATTGCTTGAACAATGCAGCAGGAGAAAGTTAGTACAGCAAAATGAAAACACTATAATGCATTTTAAGCTGGTATATTCAGGTATGGCAAACAAAGGTACACATGGGTGCCAACATTTTGTGAAGAGTGTAATGGGAGAAACACAGTGCAGCTGCTAAAAGCACTGTAATACAATTGCAGTGATTATATGCAGGCTCCAGTGCTGCAGTTTCTTGGACAGTGCAGTAGTTGAAAATCATTGCAGAAGTTGAGAAAATTAGTGCACTAAGATATTTACATTAACCACTTGGGGACTAGATGACTGTGCAGTTGGTGCATGAGCATTTCCAAAAATACCAAAGTGTTTTGTGTGGAGGGGGCATGTTATGATCCCCTCCTCCCACATACACACATAAAGACACAAATACACCTGCTTTCAATTGTGGTCATGCAAAGTCCAGAAAAGGGGCAAAATGTAAGCAACAAGGTGGCCTGATGTCAGGCCAGACTTTACTCTGTGAAACTAGTGGCTTCGGATTGCCAAACTTCCTGTCAGCAGGAAGATCAGATGGGGTGAGGATGGGAGGAATAATATCAAACAGCCAGACCTCGACCTTCCTGCTAGAGGGTTACAGAGCAGCTACTGTTTGCCTTTTCCATGGTGGAGTCCATGGGGACAAAAAGGTGGACTTCAGACAAGTGGAATACCAGACAGCCATCCAGATTCTTCAAACTTGTGAACATGGTGGCACTGTGCTAGTAACATTTCATAACTACATTCCCTGGCATTAGGCCTTAAGTCAGCAAAAAGCTGTATGATAACTAGGTTATACCTCAGTTGTATTTCTGGCTGCATTCCTCAACAGTAAAGGGGGTGGCCTGCACTTCTGATCCATGAGAGAGCCAGTTAGCCATGACATGTGGGCAATGGAGACAGGAGAAATTCTAAGATCAGGATTGTTAAGTTTTACTGCTTTGCCGCCTATTTTCTGGCATTTTCTAGCTTGCTAATGTTTATATCTGTAACAGTAACAGTACTTGGAACACATCTAGAGCCTGTTTACTGCATTTCCTGTGTTGCACTTCATTTAAAATAGTTTTTTTCTCTAAAAACTGCATTTTACCTGATTTTGGCCTAGCGCTCAAGTGTGGGGTCATTTATTGTACTGTTGTGATTATTTTGCTGCTTGTGTATCTCTGCTACCTTTAAACTACAACAAAAAGAAAAAAAAAACAAAAAAATCTTGCTTTTTCTCCACTTTCTGAAAGTTAAGAAAGTTCAGTTACAGATTTGCTGTTCTGAACTGTTTGGAAGTTTCTAGAAGGCCAGTGCTTGCTTGGGCTAAAGGGAAGTCTCTGTGTACACCAGTGGGAGTGGTTAACACTGAACAGCCTGCCTGTCCCTGGAGGAGTGGTTACTACCTAGAAGCTGTAGTTTTATTGGCCATTTTGGGTCAATTCTAAACTCCTTGACTGTCACTCTTAAAACCCAGCTGCCTCGTGGTTTTGGCATCTTTTCAGGCTTGCTAGTTGTTGCTGAAGCACCTACCAAGAGGAGAAAATGCTGAGAGAAGAAAATGAGCCACTTTTGTGATTTTAAGTATTTTATTCTGATATTTTGTTAAGTTTTACTGCTTTGCTGCCTATTTTTTGGCATTTTCTGGCTTGCTAAAGTTTATATCTGTAACAGTAACCTTAGTTGGAACACATCTAGAGCCTGTTTACTGCATTTCCTGTGTTGCACTTAATTTAAAATAATTTTTTTCTCTAAAAACTGCATTTTACCTGATTTTGGCCTAGCACTCAAGTGTGGGGTCATTTATTGCACTGTTGTGATTATTTTGCTGCTTGTGTATCTCTGCTACCTTTAAACTACAACAAAAAGAAAAACAAATCTTGCTTTTTTCCCACTTTCTGAAAGTTAAGAAAGTTCAGTTACAGATTTGCTGTTCTGAACTGTTTGGAAGTTTCTAGAAGGCCAGTGCTTGCTTGGGCTAAAGGGAAGGCTCTGTGTTCACCAGTGGGAGTGGTTAACACTGAACAGCCTGCCTGTCCCTGGAGGAGTGGTTACTACCTAGAAGCTGTAGTTTTATTGGCCATTTTGGGTCAATTCTAAACTCCTTGATCTCTCACTTAAAACCCTACAACTCTCTTTTGCTTGCTCGGTTTTGACTGAGCAGAATCGGGCAGTGCCGCCTAAACAGGTTTAAACTATTCCAGGCTCCACAAAGTCTGCTCTTCACTTTTTCCCTTAGAACTGTTCAAACTCTCAAAGTAATCACTCTATTCTCTTTCTAAAGCCCTGCACTTACTCAGCTCTTATAAGGAAACACCAACTAACTAAAGCACTACACCCTCCTTGACTTCTAATAAGTATTAGGCTCCCGATTGGTCCTTCCTGATCAAGTGAAAAATCAGTTCCCTTTCCTAATCTGATCAGTAAAAAAAACAGTTCCCTATACTAATCTGGTATGTCCAAGGGTCAGTTTCAAGGTTACTCTCCAGTCCAGCTGGTGAATCTGGGAATTTTTAGGCAATGTTACAATTGACTTATGTTCACAGACAACCCTCTCCTCCTTCCAACAAATTCTAATGCATGTGAGAGATGCAGTTACACAGCCAAACCCTGCAGGAGAGCTCTCTTAACTAAGACTGGGCACAGTCAGTCAGGGGGAAAAGGTAACCACCCACACCACAAATCCAGTCTCACACAGACCTATTGCATCTGCATACCTAACACATAAACACACAAAACATACTCGGAGGCTCTAAATAAAAATCTGCCTAAACAGCAAAGACCTCCTAAGCAGATATCCAAGCAACAGCCACCCCTCAACAATACCCATGAATCACATATCTCACAAAATCAGTGTGCTTCACAGTCACAAACCTTAAGGCCAAACAACACACCAAATACACTTGTTATAGGGGACTCTATTGTCCGGCACACTGACGTCCAGCTCACGAGACTGAACAAGGAGAAGGTCACTGTAAGCTGCCTGTCGGGTGCCAGGATCCGCCACATAACACAAGCACTCAGGTCACTCCAAAGCAAGCATTAAGTATGACTCCGTCATTGTCCATGCCGGTGTGAATGACCTGAGATATACCTCCCTGGACTACATGAAAAGAGACATAGAGGAGCTCTCTGACCATGTAGCCCAGGCTGGTATGACCTTGACCTTGAGTAGCATCTTGCCTCACCAAGAATGATGACACAGTATGAAGATAAAATGATCAGTTTCAACAATTGGCTAAAGTATTGGTGTCATTCAAAGGGGATCCAGTGTCTGTCAGCCTGGGATGACATGCTCGACAAGCCATGAAGCTGCTTAGGGACGGCTTGCACCTGTCACCCTTAGGCGTTCATATACTGGCCAAGGCTCTTGCCACCCCTATAGTGCCTTTTTTAGGCAAAGCTCAAAGGACAAACCACATAGACAATCAACCTCCATAGACAATCTAAGGATAAAAAAACTAAAGGTAATGCTACTCAATGCCAGAAGTCTAAACCTCAAGATGCACGCACTCGAGGCTCTCCTCAGTATGGAGAAAATCGATGTCTGTGCAGTAACAGAAACCTGGTTCAAGGCTCTTGAGAGCACCCCAGCACTACCAGGTTATAACTCATACCATGCATTTGGGCCGGACCGGGTTAATGTGCGAGGGGGAGAATTTATATTTCATCAAGATACCCTACACTCCAGGTTAGTGGCACTGCACAAAAGCATGGGGAAACCATCCATAGTAACTAACAGCGGCAAAACCCCAAAACTCGGACCAAGCACAAGAGGGGAGGGCCTATATTCATCAAAATCAAAGATACCTACACAGGTTAGTGGCACTGCACACAAGCATGGGAAACCATCATGTGCAACTATAACAGCGGGCAAAACTGCCTTTCAGTTTGTAGCCTGCTACAGAACACCCTCCCTATTACAGGAACCCCACTTGGCATTCCTGAGAACACTGGAGAATATGAAGGTCTCTCCAAACACTATGTTCTTGGGTGACTTCAACTACCCAAGCATTGACTGGGGAAAACCACTGCCCCCAAACACCCTCACCCAACGGGAAACCGCCCAAGCCCAACCCCCTCACAATCTGTTCCTTGAATTTATAAACTCTAATGCAATGGAACAACTGGTCACCACTCCCACAAGAGCCTGTTTACTGCATTTCCTGTGTTGCACTTAATTTAAAATTGTTTTTTTCTCTAAAAACTGCATTTTACCTGATTTTGGCCTAGCACTCAAGTGTGGGGTCATTTATTGCACTGTTGTGATTATTTTGCTGCTTGTGTGTATCTGTTACCTTTAAACTACAACAAAAAGAAAAAAAAAATCTTGCTTTTTTCCCACTTTCTGAAAGTTAAGAAAGTTCATTTACAGATTTGCTGTTCTGAACTGTTTAGAAGTTTCTAGAAGGCCAGTGCTTGCTTGGGCTAAAGGGAAGTCTCTGTGTTCACCAGTGGGAGTGGTTAACACTGAACAGCCTGCCTGTCCCTGGAGGAGTGGTTACTACCTAGAAGCTGTAGTTTTATTGGCCATTTTGGGTCAATTCTAAACTCCTTGATCTGTCTCTCTTAAAACCCAGCTGCCTCATGGTTTTGGCATCTTTTCAGGCTTGCTAGTTGTTGCTGAAGCACCTACCAAGGGGAGAAAATGGTGAGAGAAGAAAAGGAGCCACTTTTGTGATTTTAAGTATTTTCTTCTGATTTTTGTTAAGTTTTACTGCTTTGCCGCCTATTTTTGGCATTTTCTGGCTTGCTAAAGTTTATATCTGTAACAGTAACAGTACTTGGAACACATCTAGAGCCTGTTTACTGCATTTCCAGTGTTGCACTTAATTTAAAATAATTTTTTCTCTAAAAACTGCATTTTACCTGATTTTGGCCTAGCACTCAAGTGTGGGGTCATTTATTGCACTGTTGTGATTATTTTGCTGCTTGTGTATCTCTGCTACCTTTAAACTACAACAAAAAGAAAAAAAAAACATCTTGTTTTTTTCCCACTTTCTGAAAGTTAAGAAAGTTCAGTTACAGATTTGCTGTTCTGAACTGTTTGGAAGTTTCTAGAAGGCCAGTGCTTGCTTGGGCTAAAGGGAAGTCTCTGTGTTCACCAGTGGGAGTGGTTAACACTGAACAGCCTGCCTGTCCCTGGAGGAGTGGTTACTACCTAGAAGCTGTAGTTTTATTGGCCATTTTGGGTCAATTCTAAACTCCTTGATCTCTCACTTAAAACCCTACAACTCTCTTTTTGCTCGGTTTTGCGCACTGAGCAGAATCGGGCAGTGCCGCCTAAACAGGTTTAAACTATTCCAGGCTCCACAAAGTCTGCTCTTCACTTTTTCCCTTAGAACTGTTCAAACTCTCAAAGTAATCACTCTATTCTCTTTCTAAAGCCCTGCACTTACTCAGCTCTTATAAGGAAACACCAACTAACTAAAGCACTACACCCTCCTTGACTTCTAATAAGTATTAGGCTCCCGATTGGTCCTTCCTGATCAAGTGAAAAATCAGTTCCCTTTCCTAATCTGATCAGTAAAAAAAACAGTTCCCTATACTAATCTGGTATGTCCAAGGGTCAGTTTCAAGGTTACTCTCCAGTCCAGCTGGTGAATCTGGGAATTTTTAGGCAATGTTACAATTGACTTATGTTCACAGACAACCCTCTCCTCCTTCCAACAAATTCTAATACATGTGAGAGATGCAGTTACACAGCCAAACTGGAGGCAGAGCTCTCTTAACCCAAGACTGGCACAGTCAGTCAGGAGGAAAAGGTAACCACCCACACCACAAATCCAGTCTCACACAGACCTATTGCATCTGCATACCTAACACATAAACACACAAAAACATACTCGGAGGCTCTAAATAAAAATCTGCCTAAACAGCAAAGACCTCCTAAGCAGATATCCAAGCAACAGCCACCCCTCAACAATACCCATGAATCACATATCTCACAAAATCAGTGTGCCTCACAGTCACAGCCCTTAAGGCCAAACAACACACCAAATACACTTGTTATAGGGGACTCTATTGTCCGGCACACTGACGTCCCGCTCACCAGACTGAACAAGGAGAAGGTCACTGTAAGCTGCCTGTCGGGTGCCAGGATCCGCCACATAACACAAGCACTCAGGTTACTCCAAAGCAAGTACGAGTATGACTCCGTCATTGTCCATGCCGGTGTGAATGACCTGAGATATACCTCCCTGGACTACATGAAAAGAGACATAGAGGAGCTCTCTGACCATGTAGCCCAGGCTGGTATGACCTTGACCTTGAGTAGCATCTTGCCCTCACCAAGAATGATGACACAGTATGAAGATAAAATGATCAGTTTCAACAATTGGCTAAAGTATTGGTGTCATTCAAAGGGGATCCAGTGTCTGTCAGCCTGGGATGACATGCTCGACAAGCCATGAAGCTTCGCTAGGGACGGCTTGCACCTGTCACCCTTAGGCGTTCATATACTGGCCAAGGCTCTTGCCACCCCTATAGTGCCTTTTTTAGGCAAAGCTCAAAGGACAAACCCACCTCCATAGACAATCTAAGGATAAAAAAACTAAAGGTAATGCTACTCAATGCCAGAAGTCTAAACCTCAAGATGCACTTACTCGAGGCTCTCCTCAGTATGGAGAAAATCGATGTCTGTGCAGTAACAGAAACCTGGTTCAAGGCTCTTGAGAGCACCCCAGCACTACCAGGTTATAACTCATACCATGCATTTTGGCCCCAAAACTCGGACCGAAGCACAAAAGGAGGGGGAGTATCTATATTCATCAAAGATACCTACACCTCCAGGTTAGTGGCACTGCACAAAGCATGGGAAACCATCCATGTGCAACTAACAGCGGGCAAAACTGCCTTTCAGTTTGTAGCCTGCTACAGAACACCCTCCCTATTACAGGAACCCCACTTGGCATTCCTGAGAACACTGGAGAATATGAAGGTCTCTCCAAACACTATGTTCTTGGGTGACTTCAACTACCCAAGCATTGACTGGGAAAACCGCTCAAGCCCAAACACCCTCACCCAACGGTTCCTTGAATTTATAAACTCTAATGCAATGGAACAACTGGTCACCACTCCCACAAGAGGGAACAACATATTGGACCTGGTCATCACCAACATGGGGACTCTATGTTCCACACCAGAGGTGAACCCCTCAATGGTAAGATCAGACCATAAACAAATTTCCCAGGACATCCATATCCCGTCCCCACCCCCAGCCAAGGAAATCACTGTAAAGAATTTCTCAAAAGCCAACTTTGCACTTCTCAAGACTGAGGTGGAATCCTTCAAAGCCCCTGGGCCAAAGGATAATACAGCCCAATCTGCAGAATCCTTTACAAATGCATTCTATGAGCACCTGCAGGAATGCATGGATCGTGCTATCCCAAATAAAACCAAGACTCACTCCTCCAAAAATAGAAGACCGGTCTGGTGGACCCCGGCCATAAATAAGCTATACAACAGAAGGAGGAGGCTACTACATGACAGAGCAAAATCCCAAAAAGGGAAGGCATCTCTGATCAGTATTAGCAAGAAACTTCGATCCCTCATAAAATCATCAAAGGCCAGCTTCGAAAGAAAAATTGCCCTAGACACTAAAGATAATCACAAGGCCTTCTTTAGTTATGTCAGGAACATGGGTGGAAACTCCCAGATATGCTCTGAATTGTTGCATAACGGTACAAAATATACCGAACCTACAGACATAGCCAACATCCTGGCAGACAGATTCAGCACAACCCCCCCCCTTCTCCCCCAAAGGAGCAAATGCGTATCCCAACTGAATGTAACCTCCCTGACATCACAGATGCACAGGTGAAAGCTGCCCTCTCCAAAGCAAAAATCACAGCATCTGTGGGACCGGACGGTATCCCAGGCTGTGTCTTGCATGAGCTCCAAGAAGAACTGAACCCTCACATTAAGTCACTGTTCAAACTTAGCCTTACTACAGTATATGTACCCAAAGAATGGTGTACAGCTACAGTGGTCCCACTCCACAAAGGTGGTGCCACAACGGACCCTGGGAACTAACGCCCCATAAGCCTGACTAGTCTGGTCTGTAAAGCTATGGAGCGTATTATCATGCAACTCATAAACAAAGACATTGGGAGCCTCCAGACACTGGACCCTACCCAATTCGACTTTGTTAAGGGCAGATCTTGCCTCTTAAACCTAATTGATTTCTTTGAAACATTTACCAAAGCCATAGATGAGGGCAAGGTAGTCCACACAGCCTACGTGGACCTCACAAAAGCCTTCGACACAATACCCCACTTGGGCATCATAAATAAGCTTACCAGCTTAAATATCAACCCCTATATCACAATATGGGTTGCAAATTGGCTCAGAGATAGAACCTACATGGTCAGAATCGCAGGTGCCATGTCCAAATCCAAACCAGTTACAAGTGGTGTCCCACAGGGCTCAGTTCTAGCACCTCTCTTGTTCGGTATATACTTCTCTGAGGTTCAGGCTAACATGGGGGGGGGATTATGGCTGACAAAGTTCGCAGATGACTGCAAACTGGGGGCCATAATCGAATCTCCAGCTGACACAAGCATCCTCCAAAAGGGTCTCACAGAGACGGATGCTTGGTGCCAGAGCCACGGCCTCAAGCTAAATGTTTGGGAAAAACAAGGTGCCCACAAATTACCACATAAATGGTAATCCATTAAGTACGGAAGAAGTAATTAGAGATTTGGGGACCAACATAGATAGTAATCTCTCCTTTGATAATCACGTTGCCAAAGTGGTTAGAAAGACCTTCTATATAGCCCACCTTATCACGAAAGGGTTCACATCTAGATCAAGAGAGGTCATTGTGCCCCTCTACTCGTAAATCATCAGGCCCATAATTGAATACAATGCCCCTTTTGGGGCAGCAACTGGAGAGACCCCAAAAGTACCTCACCAAGAGGATCATGGGCTACAAACAG